>NW_011500681.1:8009-24261 GCF_000495115.2 Populus euphratica | reverse complement strand
ACAAATACCTCACAATTTTGTGGGATTACTCTCTCCTTACCCTCTTTTCTTTCTTTCTTGTGGTGTGTATAATGCTTGGATATATTGCCTATTTATAGGCAAGTATCCATGCAAAAAACAAAGGGTTAGGCAAATAGCATCAATTTGGTGCATACAATTTTTGACTAAGGTGTAAAAGGATGGTTACACCTCCCACCATTTTTGACTAAGGTGTAAAAGGATAGCTACACCTTCTCCCACCATTATTGACTTAAGTGGTGGCTTCACATTCTTTAAGTGATGGCTTCACACTAACCAGAAGTGTGTGTATATATATTAAGTTTTAATTAGATCAATCAAATTAATTTTGAATTAATTTTTCTAAGAAACAAACTTAGCTCAAGTTAAGACTTAATTAATCAAGTTATGAGTTGATTAACTAAATATAATTGGGTTTAATAAGGTTATCAATCAATGGAGAAAAGGTTATCTTCCTAATTAATCAATCATGTCTATTTAATTAAATGTAAATAGCATGGTGGTTTCATGTGAGGCTAATATGCTCTTCCTGTTGGTATATATTATATTTATTCAGTGAAGAATATGGGTCGGTGCATGATGAGAACTCCATGTTGATGCTGAGTAAGGAAGGGTTGATAAGAAAGCAGCTCATATATATATCTATCTATCTATCCTCAATTATTTCATCAGCACTGTGGCAGGCAATCAATTAAATGCTCCTCCCCACAAAATAATGCAAAACAGGGGAGGATGACGAGGCTATGAACCAGAAATCTGTGGGCTGCCTTATTTATTTTGCAAACATATCAGACCTGGCAATGGCATCTTCCTCTTGTTGGTATATTATCAAAAGGCTTTTTTAGTATACTATGAGGTCAAGAGGAAGGAAGAGTGGTAAACCAAAACGACGCGCTATTTGTGGCAGCCGATGGACCACTGAATCTGCATGGAGGATAGCAAGATATTTCATTTTGTCACGTGGCCAACTTAGCTGATTTAACACGTAAAAATATAACAATATTTTTGAAAAATATACATTTAAATAATTTTTTTATTTTTAAAATTTATTTTTATATTAACATATCAAATTAATCCGAAAAATTACAAAAAAATTATGTTTAAAATAAAAAATAAAAAATTTTAAAATAACTTTAAAACATATAAATAAACGAGATTTATATAAATAAACATATATCTTTTTGAATGATGGACAAAATTGAGTAAGTATACTTGTGGTAATTTAATAGTATCATTTTAAAATATTAAAAAAAAATAGAATCATTTTGAATTTTTTAAAATAAATTCAAATTAAATCTCATATAAATTTTAATTGGATCAATCAAAGTTTAATGAAATTTAACTAGATTAATTTCAAATCTAATTTGATATAAAATACAAATAAAAATCAAATCTCGAGTCGGTGTATCATTAAGTTGCCTTGTCGGCTAGGCTAGGCAAGGTTTTGTAACTATTATTTTTAGTGGTCGGAGAATGAGAATAAGAATATTGGAGTGTGAATTGGATACCAATTACAAATTTAAAGGAAGTTATTATTTTTAGTCTTTTAGCTTTTAAATCTTAATTACAAATTATTCATGCAAAACACCCAAATTGGTTGCGGGAGTTAAAAAGGACTCTAGCATTTATTTTGAGGATATACTTGTCAGGATGACGGAGAAATTAGACGGCAGGAAGGAAAGGAAAGGGGACGGATGTAGGTAGGAGTCAGTACTAAAAAAAAAAAGGATTATTAGACAAATTTGGATAGCATATTTTTTTTTTAAAGTTCGAGGAATAGGTAATTCGAGCTGAGATATTTTTTAAAAGAAAATAAGTCACCCGAGTTATATTTTTATTATTCATTTATTAGAATTTGTGATTTTCTTAAGCCTGTTTATTTCTAGCGAAAACTTTATTTTATACCTATTTTTATTATTTAATTGTGTTTTTTTAGTATATTAGGTAAAAAAATCAACGGGGTGATGAGAAAAAAATTCAAATAATTATTCAAAACGACAACTATTGGAGGAATTGCATTTTTATTTTATTTTTGAAACCAAGAGAGATGGGAATGATTCTTCCTTTCTTTCAGAGGTCATCGTCAATGGCGTCGAGCAAGGAAATTATCAATTCATCTTCATCTTCATCTTCTCCTCCTCCTCCTCCTGTCGTCCATCCTCTTTCATCTATCCTTCCTCGTTCCAAACAAAGAGAACATCAGGGTGGTGATGATGTGAAGAATGAGAGAGGATCATGCCTCCCACAACAAAAAAAAGAAGACATGAAATTAATTTATTGATCTCTATCTCGTTTTTGGAAGAATTGGAGCTTATACTGTTGAGAATCAAATGAGATTATGCTACAGAAAGAATGAAATGGAGATTTCTCCATGCTCAAGAGTTTTTATGGCAACAAGGAACGGTAAGCAAATCTATCACGAGTGGGCTACCAATGCCTTTCTTCGTGGGCTTTTCTTTCAAGTAGCTGGTCAGCTTTGTAATTTAAACTAGTCTCAGTTTTTTTTTTTTACTTTATGGGCTTTTGACAGCCTTGTTTTATTTTTTACTTTATGGGCTTTTGACAGCCTTCGTAATAATAGGGCTTTTAGCCCGTCTTTTTATATTCATGTGGGCATGACTATAAAACCCTATAATTTATGGGCATGAAACCAAGCCCAGCCAAGTTTTTTTTATCCATTTAGAAAATTGATTTGGTAAAATATAAATAATATAGTAGATCAATTCATGACCTGGATGAGCTGTAAAAAACACAAATTCTTTACTCTATTATAGGAATTTGGTTGAGAATCCATTAATACATATTTACATATATATTCGAGACAAACAAAATAGGTTTAAGATCTATTAAATATTGGTTTATTTTAACATTTTAAAAGTATTTTTTAAAAAAATTATTATGTCTGCTTCAAATTAGTATTTTTTTAATATATTTTGATTATTTTAATGCATTAATATCAAAGATAATTTTTAAAAATAAAAAAATTATTTTAGTATATTTTTAAGTGAAAATTATTTTAAAAAACAATCACAACTACAATTCTAAATAAACTCTAAAAAAGGATTATACAAAATGCCTAGCATTAAAGCAATTGCTTTGAATAAGCTTGTAGTACTGAATGAATTTCTGATAAGCTTCGGATATTTAATATCCTGATTAATTATCTTCTATGTAGCTTTAAGAACTAATGATACTTTTAAAAATCTTAGACCTATCTCATGATAAGCTTTGATTTTATGATTGTTCTAATTATAAATTTGAGTTGTGTCCTCAAAATTTTGTTTACCAGTTCCATCTCTTCGCATAATCTAAAGTAGCGAACTAGTGAATCCCTTTGCTGATAAACTAGAAGTAGTTGACGACTACTCCCATTTCCACCATGTTTCCCACCAACTCTTTTAATTAATGCAAAAATTAACTTTTGTGCTCATTTATATGAACAATGATCAATGCTGCTCTTTTTTTATCTTTATCTTTTTTCTTTTTGCCTTGGTATGCTATGTTGGTTATTTATGTTGGCTTTTGGGTGTTGTTTATTATGTTCTTTTGGTTGATGGTATAGTTATTAATTAAAATTAATTTAATTAGGTGAATTTACTAGAAAATTAAGTGTGTAGTTTAGAGTTTAGTTGGATAATTTAAATCAATTTTAATATTGATTTGGATAAAATCTAGCAACTCAAAGTGTTTGAATCAAAACCAAGAATTTTTTTAAAAAAACAATTGCAACGATATTATTTTAGATAAAAATTATAAATTCAAGTTTGAACAAGTGATCCATGAGTTGACTCAGTAACATAGTGATTTAATAAGCTAATGTCAAAAATAATTTTTAAAAAATTAAAAAAGTATTTTAATATTTTTTTGAATGAAAATCAATTTAAAAAACAATTACAACTACAATTTTGAATACAATTTAAAAGGGGGTTATACAAAATACCTAGCATTAAAGCATTGCTTTGAATAAGCTTGTAGTACTGAATGAATTTCTGATAAGCTTCGGATATTTAATATCCTGATTAATTATCTTCTATGTAGCTTTAAGAACTAATGATACTTTTAAAAATCTTAGACCTATCTCATGATAAGCTTTGATTTTATGATTGTTCTAATTATAAATTTGAGTTGTGTCCTCAAAATTTTGTTTACCAGTTCCATCTCTTCGCATAATCTAAAGTAGCGAACTAGTGAATCCCTTTGCTGATAAACTAGAAGTAGTTGACGACTACTCCCATTTCCACCATGTTTCCCATCAGCTCTTTTAATTAATGCAAAAATTAAATTTTATGCTTATATGAACAATGATCAATGCTGCGCGTTTTCTTTTTCTTTTTTTTTTTTGCCTTGGGATGCTATGTTGGTTATTTATGTTAGCTTTTGGGTGTTGTTTATTATGTTCTTCTGGTTGATGGCATTGTTATTAATTAAAATTAATTTAATTTGGTGAATTTACTAGAAAATTAAGTCGGCGGTTTAAAGTTTAGTTTGAGTTAGGATTAAATTTAAATAAATTTTAATATTGATTTGGATAAAATCTAGCAACTCAAAATGTTTGAATCAAAACCCAATTTTTTTTAAAAAAAAAAACTGGAACGATATTATTTTAGATAAAAATTACAAATTCAAGTTTGAACAAGGGACCCATGAGTTGACTCAGTAACATAGTGATTCGAGGCATTCCTTTACTGACTCGGCTGTTTGTTTTGGCCTTTGTTTTTTCCTTTATTGCGTTGATGCCATTGAGTTGTTTACTTGTAAGCTCCCCCTCCTTCCTCCGTGTTGACCTCTAAACAACTAGCACTCTTTGCCAAAAGTACTGTGTGATGCATCTTCAAGAAGCAACCTGTGATTCTCCAACCAACACATGAAAACAGTTTCTTAACAAGTTACATCGAGCACCAAAACCCTAAAAGAGAGCCAATTCTTCAAGACCAAGTTAAGCACTATCCATTGATCGATTAGTTTAGTTAAAAAGTTCATCAACAGTAGTATTGTTTTTTGAAGAGGTTTCCCGACCAAGACTTCAATAAAAAGCATTGCCCTCAGTAGGTTAATTTTCGATTCATGACCTAACTAAACACATGACATGCCTCTTACCCTTAAGATGTAATTAAAGTCAGATAAACTAAACAACTTATAATCATGTTTTTTGCCTTGATTAAATCAGAACCTTGTAAGCTTCTGCCTTGGTTGGATAACGGCTTTAACAAGAAATACCTGAAAGTGGGTGATTAACTACCCTTTTTCTCTCTTTTTAGATGGTCATAACCTGTATGGAAGTGACATAAATCAATGGTATTGTATTTTGAGTCAAGTGGACACCGTCTCGACCAAGTCATTGCTGCTTGTATCAGTAATTGTTTATTCCCACTACCGAGCCAGCAGCCACCAGTGCGAATATTTGATACTTTTTACAAACATGTAATATTCTCTAGCCATAATATTTTTTAAAGTCTAACATGCAAGGATATTCTTGAGCTAAATTTTATATATTAGGAATAAATCTTTTTTTAATTAGATATCAAACAATATTTAAAATATAATCAAAGTTTTAAATGAAACATTCACTTTTATTAAAGTTATATTCAAGTTCATGAACCAATATATTTTATACTAAAAACTTTTTTTTTTCTCGTAAAACTCATGACTAGAAAATATCAAGAGAAAGAATATTTATTATAAAAGCTTAGGAAAGACTAAAATCCATAGTAAGGAGGGTTTGTAAAAAATCAAGTTTAACTTTTTTTAGATTTAATTACATACTGAATTCAAATATATATGAATTTAATAAAAAAAAATTATAAATAAATTTATTAAGTCATTCAAATTTAGTTAGATGAATATTAAATTCAATTAAAATTAAAATTTAGGTTAGGTTAGATCCCAAGGCTTAAATTTCTCAGATTAACTTTCTCTAAGTAAATTATGTTAATAACTACATAGTATTGAAATAACTACATAGTATGTTAATAACTACATAGTATTGAAATACATAGGCATCACCTTAAACATGTTAGTTGGGAGGTATTAAACCAGCCAAAAACCATCTCTTTTTATATCTTGCTTTAATCTTAACACCTTCAGAAGAAGAAAAAAATTCCAAGAAACTTCAAACTGCAAGTATAGAGGGATCTTGAGAACACCAAGAAAGATTTAAAACAGAAACAGGTATAGAGGAGTCTTAAAACTTCAAATCTCAAGTACTAAAGTACTCTCTCTTCCTTTGGCACAATTTTAATTTCTGGCCAAAATTTTCAAGCAAACTTATACCATGTACTACCTGGAATTTTCAAAGGAAATTTTCTTTTTTGGGTCAACATTTTCTATATACTTTGATAATCCGATCGATATTACTTAGCAACTAACTCAATTAAGCTAGCCTAGGAGCTAATTTGCTCACTAAAACCAGAATATTTCATGACACATAATTAACTGAGCTATAACATTATTGCCAAGACTAATTTAGCAATGATTATGTAATTAAGTCAGCTCTTTGATCGGTTAAAATGAATGTGAGAAGAATTAAGTTCTTGATTAATAGAAGAGGAGATTTGAAGGAACATGTAGTCAGGTATGACAAATGTGCATGCATGAGAGGGAGATTTAATCAGAAAGTTTGGTGCATGAGAGCTTAACAAAATGCTTGAGCATGTTTGTGATGTAGCAACAGATCAAAAAAGGACACAGACAATTACTAATCTCCAAACGTCGAACTTTTTTACTCTATAAATTCTCTTCAATTCTGTTATGTTTCATTCAATTCAATTGTACCACCAGCAGCAGCAGTCAGAGCTTATAACTAGCTAATTGATTAACCATGGAGAAAGCACACACAAAATCTGCTCTTAAGGTTGCTAGCTAGCTAGTTATATGTGCTATATCTTCTTGTGTTTCTTCTTTTTTTTTCCACTTCCCTAATTCTTTAATTTATTAATGCGTGTTGTTGCATTTCTTTAGAAGCTTGTTAAGGCTAGCTCACAGTCTGCACCATGGAGCAATGCTGCTAGAGGAATGGTGAGATGACATTCCTTGCACCTCAAATAGCTAGTTCTCACAAGAAAGCAAAATTAAGCCTTTCGAGAATAGGAACTAGCTAGTTCTCACAAGAAAGCAAAATTAAGCCTTTCGAGAATAGGAACTAGCTAGTTCTCACAAGAAAGCAAAATTAAGCCTTTCGAGAATAGGAACTAGCTAGTTCTCACAAGAAAGCAAAATTAAGCCTTTCGAGAATAGGATTTAGGATTTTTCTTTCATCAACGATCATGCATTATTCAGTATCCAATCATTGACTTCAAAGTCAGTGTCTTAAGTCTCAAGTCTCACGGATCCTCTTAATCATGTTAATTAAAGATAACAACCTCGTAACTTCTCTTTCCCCTCTTAACAACCTCCAAGTTTTAACCAAAACACTCTTTTAAGGCAATTAATGCTATGTTCCCAGCTGACATGACAGATAGTTTACCAGCAGCTCTGCCTCTTTCCAGGGACAAATCATTAGTCATTGAAAGCTACATTTTGCTGGGAAAAGATGTAGAAAGAGGCAAGAGAGTCTTCTTTTAATGATTTTTGTCACTTTGCATGTCAAAAAGGTCATCTCCTTTTGAGACTTTCTTCTCAAAGAATGTTTTGGAGTTTGGAGTGTTGCCTTTCGTTTCAAATGTTGCTAGCTTCATGCCTTTTTTTCCATTTTAAGCATGAAGTAATTTTTAGGTAAAAAAGTGTGTCACCAATGCAGCTCATCGTCACCAAAATATATTTTCTTGCTTACACATATATTTTCTATGAGTAATTGTTTGGAATATATTTTCACAGGCGAAAGATGATCTCAAGGATCCGCTTTATGACAAATCCAAGGTAAAATGGATCACTAGACCCTATAAATTCTCTCATCTATCTGGGTATTTTTGACTGTGCCGAATCCATAATCATGCTGTAGGTTGCCCCAAAACCCCTTGCAAAAGAAAACACTAAGCCCCAAGAATTCAAACTCCACACTGGA
The DNA here is from genome assembly GCF_000495115.2 of Populus euphratica. Lineage (NCBI taxonomy): Eukaryota > Viridiplantae > Streptophyta > Magnoliopsida > Malpighiales > Salicaceae > Populus > Populus euphratica. The sequence continues at coordinate 16,244 of NW_011500681.1, read as the reverse complement.
CAAAGAGCTCTCAAACGTGCCATGTTCAACTATTCTGTAAGCAACTTAATTCCATCTCTGCACAAAAGCATCCTGCTTTTCAATGTTTATTCTGATATTCCAATCTTTTCTCTGAACTATTTATAATTTCAGGTGGCAACCAAGATATATATGAATGAGCAACAGAAGAGGCAAATAGAGAGGATACAAAAGGTATCAAGCTAGTGCCCATTTTTTCATGGTGCAAGAGAGAATTACATCAAGTACATAACATTGATCCTGCTAATGAAATTGTGTGCAGATCATAGAAGAAGAAGAGGTTCGTATGATGAGGAAGGAGATGGTTCCAAGAGCTCAATTGATGCCTTATTTTGACAGACCTTTCTTTCCCCAAAGGTAAAGAAACTTGACAGAAATTTGTTCAGTTCAAGCTCATGCAATAATTTAAAGAGGCTAACTTAACTAAATTTGCTGCCCAAGGCTAAAAACATTAGCTAGAACATTGTGTGATATCAAACAGGTTGATCTCTATCTTTGGTGCAGATCAAGCAGGCCATTGACAGTTCCTAGAGAGCCAAGTTTCCACATGGTGAACAGCAAGTGTTGGAGCTGCATCCCTGAGGATGAACTTTACTACTACTTTGAACATGCTCATCCCCATGGTCATGCCTGGAAGCCTGTTAAGTAAATAAATTGCCATGATTTGTAGGGGAAAAAACAGAGTGGAGTATTCTCTCTGTGCTGTTAATTTCTTCTTGCTGTCCAATTTAGTCTTGTATAATTTGGAGTGTTGATAGTGTTTACTGTTTAGATCATGTGGTAGGTCTTGTAGTGGGTGTAAGTAGTCGCTTTTTCATAGCGGAAAGTCCTTTCCATTTGGGGGGTGTTTTGCTTACCAATAAGGTGGATTGTACTTCGTTTTGTACTATTAAAAACCAAGTCACCCTCTTTTCTGTCTTTTAGCAGCATGGTCGTGCATGCCCTCATTAAGCACTTCATTTTATTTTGCTGGAAATGAATTATCAAAGTAGACTGTAATTCTTTTACCCATTTTGGTTTTTTTTATTTTAAATAATAGCAAAGTCACAAAAAAAAAGCTTGCAAACTAGCACATTTGGAAGAAAAAATCGGATCTAACGTATTTTTGTATTGCAACCAACAAAAAATTTATTAGTTTCAGCCTTTCCAGCAACGCAACTCTTTAAAATAAAAATTTATGAAAAAAAGTCAAAGGATCAAGAAGAAATAAAGATTTACAATGCCCCATCAACATAAATTTTTCTTTAAAAAGAAAAATTCAAAGGAATGTGTTGATGGGATCAGCTAAACAATAAAAGTTTGTGTTTTATTTATTTATTTGAGAATTCTGATTTTACCTTCTCATAAAGATTATTTTCTAACTAATTTAAGAAGTTATAAATCTCTAACAAAAATATACCAGAATTCATAATTATTTTTTGAAAATAAAACTATGAAATGAATTTCAGATTATTATATATAACCTTTTCGATCATCAGCTTTGTCTTTCTTAGTTATTGGTGTTCGTGCTTCGTTCTCCATCAAAGACTTAGATTATGCAGCATGCTATGAATCTTTTACCAGAATCAAAAGGCAACATTTTGCAAATTATAGGAATTAGAAGAATATTTAAACTTCGAAGTTCAAACGGTGTGTGCGTGTGTGCATGTATTTGGGCCAAGTTAAATAGGCCTTTCTAATTAACGTCGGTTCATGAATGGACCCAACTTTCATTGAGAGACCATGAAGAAGATGATAAGAGAGGGAGGCTGCTTCCTTTCTAGGGGGTAAAAATAACTGCCAATGAGGTTTCTTCATTGATTTCATTTCTTCTCTCCGAATCTCAGAGCACCCAATAAAACAAACACCAGAAACTCATCAAAGATCCTAAATTTTCTTCTTGTTTCCTCATTTTTGACGCTATCTACTCAATTCTCCTCTCCCTTTTCAGGTACTTACAAACCTTATTTTTTCCTAAGATTTACAGTTCTAGCTGTATGGAAAAAAAAACCCCATTTCTTAATTTAGCTGTTGTATGGAAAAAAAAAAAACCCCATTTCTTAATTTAGCTGACCCTTTGTGTAATTTATTTGATGTTTTGGTTATTTGAGATTTTGGGTTTTCTTTTTTTGGTTTGATGGGTCCTTGATGAAGGTGAGGATCCGAACTTTAGAAGATTTCAGTTTAGGGTACTAAATATGGGGTTCGCTTCTTTCTTTTTTTTCGTGTTATTGATTGTTTTAGTAGGGAAAAAGGGATTTTTAGCTTCTCAATGAAGCTGACCCTTTGTGTAATTTATTTGATGTTTTGGTTATTTGAGATTTTGGGTTTTCTTTTTTTGGTTTGATGGGTCCTTGATGAAGGTGAGGATCCGAACTTTAGAAGATTTCAGTTTAGGGTACTAAATATGGGGTTTGCTTGTTTTTTTTTTTTTTTCGTGTTATTGATTGTTTAAGTAGGGGAAAAGGGATTTTTAGCTTCTCAATGAAGCTAAAGATGCATGCATGAGATGTATGGATGTTTTGTTTTGTTGAAGTTTGTTATCTTGGGGATGGAATAGCTATTGGATGGTTAAGACATCCTATATTTAGAGATAAAGAAGGGCGTGAGCTTTTTTTTTTTTTCGTGTTATTGATTGTTTAAGTAGGGGAAAAGGGATTTTTAGCTTCTCAATGAAGCTAAAGATGCATGCATGAGATGTATGGATGTTTTGTTTTGTTGAAGTTTGTTATCTTGGGGATGGAATAGCTATTGGATGGTTAAGACATCCTATATTTAGAGATAAAGAAGGGCGTGAGCTTTTTGTACATCGTATGCCTACTTTTTTTGAAAAATTTCCAGTTGTTTTGGTAGACAGAGACGGAATTGTTAGAGCTGATGTTCTTTTTCGAAGAGCAGAATTGAAGTATAGTGTTGAACAAGCAGGTGTAACCGTTGAGCTATATGGTGGCGAACTAAATGGATTCAATTATAGCGATCCTGCTGCTGTGAAAAATATGCTAGACACGCACAATTGGGTGAAATATTTGAATTAGTTCACGCTACAATCTGACTCATTTTTTGGTAGCAGTACAGGGGTTGGTTTTGTTGCTTAGTTTCATGGGATTTTGCTTCTTATGGGTTAATTTTGTTAAATATATTTGTTTAGTAAAGAAATAGGTGTTTTTAGGTTCCCGGTTCAATTACGAGCTTTGGAATTTATTTAAAAAGATTAAAGAAGTCTATTAGAACTTGAGTTTATTGACTTCTTAGGAACTTTTTAATTAAAAATATGTTTGGATTAAGCTTTTGGATTTGTTGACTTATCAATGAAGCAAAAGATGCAAACTATGATTTTGTTACACATTTATAGTCCCACCAAATGGAACTTGTAGCTTGTTGGTTTTGCATTCTGTTTCATGTTATTGATTGTTTTTGTTTCATGCTGTTAACTTCATGATTTTATTTTATGTTTTTGCAGGAGTGCAGTTTGAGAAACTTTGATTAAATGATAATTAGTTGAGAATATAAGCAGTTGTTTCAATTCTATTAAACTCAGGAGTGCTTGGATTTGTTTAGTACAGTATGGAGATACAGACAAATGGGAAACCAATAGATTCGCTGTTAGAGAAGGTCCTTTGTATGAACATACTATCATCAGATTACTTCAAGGAGCTTTACCGATTAAAGACATACCATGAAGTGATAGATGAAATATACAATCAAGTTGATCATGTTGAGCCATGGATGACTGGCAACTGTCGTGGTCCATCTACTTCCTTTTGCCTTCTATACAAGTTCTTCACCATGAAACTCACTGTCAAACAAATGCATGGTTTGCTAAAGCACAAGGATTCTCCTTATATCAGAGCGGTAATTGTGCCATACCCTGATTTTTGTTTTCCATGAGTTGGTTGTAAATTCCTGATGCTTGGATATTTACTCACATGCTTCACTTCATTATTGAATTTGAGATATCCTTGCTTGCCTATCAATTTTATCTTCTCTCTTATATTATGTGTATTTACAAGGTCATTTCATTTGCGGAAGCAATGTGAATTCAAAAGGATTTTTGGTTTGTAAGACATGCATGATGGGGTTTAGTTTTATAGTCATAGGTTGTCTTATGTGGGCCTCAGCATTAGCTCATGTCTTATCAATTTTTCAAGGCCTTTACTCATTTTTATCTTTTCTATTTAGTGTTTTACCTAATTTGACCATTTTTTGGAAACTTGAGGAGCATTTTATCAAATTTGGGAACTTTTGGTTAGTGTCATATATCTCAGGGAGTGATTTAGCATTGTACATTATCTACATGAAGGAAATTTAAATTTTCAATGCAACTTGATTAACTCTGTTCTTTAAACTGCAAATTATTGAATGTATAATTTTTTTAAGAGTTGAGCTCCACTTATAAGCACTTTTTATCTACTTTTCTGGTGTGCGAACTGCTGAGAAGTTACAAGGTAATGGACAAAACATTGTCATATCTGAATTTTCATAACATTGAAAATCTCTGTTCTGATTTACACATCACACATGATAATGTCCTTGTTTTTCATAGCAGATCTCTGCAAACCAAGGTTGAGGTGTTCTTGTTTCTTTGAGTTGCTATGACTTTCTCACTCCTACATAATCTGCCCTTGCTTTGCTGAGCAGATTTCGCAAAATTGAGGTTTGGGGTGTCTTATTTTTCTATTCTCACTCCTAGGCTTTTTAATCATGAATCGATACTGTCAGTTGACTGTTTTAATCATGAATCAATACTGTTAGTTGTCTTTTAACCCAATTTCACTTGCTGCCACTTTGACTGTTTTTGTTGCTATTCGCTAATCATGGGAAAACTAGAACTGGCATTTTGCTGCCCACTTCTATTGACCAGGAGCTGTTATTGTTACCATTTTGGTTCTTTGAAATAAGGATAGAGATCCCTTATTCCTTTGGAATCAAAGCTTGGTTCACATTTACCTGCATTTACACATTTTTTCTTCTCTCTCTGCTTGATTTGCAGAATGTACTGGTTAGCATAGGGACTGCTTTATCTTAGCGTTGTGTTTGATTGGTGTCCCCAAATTTGTTTGCAGGTTGGGTTCCTCTACCTGAGATATGCTGGGGATCCGAAGACACTGTGGAATTGGTTTGAACCATATATTAAAGATGATGAGGTACTTTCTTCTCTATATCTTTTCATGCACTACAGCTCAAATTTCTCTCATGAACCTATGTATAATATATTGCAAATTGATGCCTTCTGATTCTTGAAAGCATTAGTTGCAGGTTACAACTCAATATGACTCTAGAAACATTTTTGTTTGTGGAATTGACTCCTCAATAATTGTGCTTAAGATTTCTTCCACATCTGAATTTTGCAAAAAAAAATAAAATCTTCCATAGTGATCTGTGTAGTTGCTTAATTAATACAAGTCAAATGCCATTGTTGGAATTTTTTATTTTTTTAATTATTTCAAAGTCCTATAGTGTTGGGTGGACGGGTATTCAACTTCAACAATAACTTATCACAGGCTTTGATATATTCCAATTTTATTTAGAATGCATTTTATAGGTGAAGTGATGATTGCAATTGCTGTGCTCTGTATTCTTTGAACTAGAGATGCAGTATGTGCTCTTTATTCTTTGAACTAGAGATGCAGTATGTGGCCTTTTGTTTAGGGTAGCTGTCTACAAATACAAATAAACTACATACATAGAGATGGACAAACTCTTAGTTAGGTCTTCTGCAATAAATTTTAACTATAAATAAAAACTTGGTCAAACAGAATGCTGTTGGTTTTCACCAATTGCTTTTCAGATACAAAATTTGTGGTGCTCATATCTGATGGTTCTTTAGATGGTGAAAAGTTTATGATGAAACTGGCAAAGCGGCTATTACTTGACTAGAACAACTAGCAGCTCTAATTGCTTGTTGAATGTACTTATAACGGGGGATACCATTTACACATGTTTCTTGTTTTTCCTGCAGTTGCTCACATGTATAATGCAAAAGAGCACTTTGTAATTTACTTCAACCCCTGTGCTTGTTGAGTAGCTTGCTGAGAACTTTTGATCTAAACATCAAATGAATTTAGGAGATCTGTTAGCTTCTGTTTGGATTGGTTGATTGAAAAACTTCCATTTCTAACACGTGAATAATCTAGTAGATCCTGCTTTCCCAGATGTGGTCTTTCTATTCATGTATTCACTTTTTACCATAACCTAGTAGTTGTCTAGCTAATTCCATCTTCCCTTATACTGCCACTGTTAATGAATGCATTTATGTATTCACTTTTTACCCTAACCTAGTAGTTGTCTAGCTAATTCCATCTTCCCTTATACTGCCACTGTTAATGAATGCATTCATGCTATAACTCAAACCTGACAACTTCACAAACTTCATGGGTTTTTAGACATGATGTGCATGTCCTTTTTCATCAGCTGCTTAAGTTTCTCTTTATATTTCAGGAATTTTCTCCAGGAACTAGTGGAAGGAAGACAACAATGGGTGTATACGTGCGTGATTTGCTTCTCGGACAGGTCAGGTTGAAACAATCTCTAATCCCTCCTAGAATTTTCAGGTTCTGTTATCCTTCCTTGCAGGCCAAAAGGGATATTGATGTCATGTTTTTCTCTTGCAGTACTACTTTGATACCCTTTTCCCCCGTATTCCTGTTCCTGTCATGCGGCAGATCACATCGAATCTGGAGAAGTTGAAGCTACCAACAAAAATCTCTGGTTCAACAGGGGATGGAAACCGTCATGGATCTGACGATACAGCACGCCGACCACCATCTGTGAAGGCAGCACTGTCAGTCTCTTTTGGTCAGCGTGCTCCTCATCGTGCATCAACTAGGGATTCGTCTCCTGTTCGTCGCACAATACCTCCACCCTCCTATGACAGAACCAGTGATGAACCACGAAGCCTACTCGGCCAGAGTCGTGAATATTCTGATAAAGAATATTCGGATCGGGATCGGGATCGGGATCGGGGTAGGGAAAGGGACCGAGACCATGATCGGGATAGAGAGAGAGACAGGGTTCGGGATAGGGATCAGGAGAGAGAAAGGGACCGGGATCGTGAAAGGGATTGGGATCAGAGCCGGTACAGAGACAGAGTTCGGGAAAGGGATAGAGACAGAAGGTATGATTATGATAGAAGTTCCAGGTACACTGATAGGGAAAGCAGAAGGGATTCTGAACAGAGCAGCCATGACAGAAGTAGGCATTATAGAGAAAGTAGTTCATATAGAAGCCGCAGTCGAAGCAGGAGTCACAGCAGGAGCAGGAGCCAAAGCTCGCAAGCTGGCGCCTCACCATTTGATCGCCATCCAACTCCTCAAAGGGATGGAAACAAGGATAAGACATCTGCGCCTAGCAATCTGGCTAAGCTCAAAGATCTTTATGGTGATCTTAGTGATCAGACAGGGGATGCTCGCCTGGAAAGAGTTCCTTGGAGGGATAATGATGGTGAAGAGGTTTTTAGACTCGGTGGTTCTACTTGGAGGTAGGTAGTTCAATCTTCAAACAGTAGCTTCAGTGGCTGCCAGATCAGCTGTATCAATGAGGTCTTCAGCCAGGCCAAATTTCTGTTTGAATCAAGCAAATAGTCGCCATTATAAACTTCCCCCCTTTCTCTAATCATAGTTCTAGATTTTCGCTACAGATTCATGGAAACACTTGAGTGCGTGTTGTTGAGCTGTAGGGCAGCGTGCACATTAGCCCCAACCTATCTTTTAAGTTTCATGTGTACGATTGTTTCAGAAAAACTCAGATAATTTCCAATTCAACTTGTTGCATTAAATGCGCAAGAGAACATTCTTGGTCATATTTCTAATATGTTTCTTGTCAGTGGTTTCTAACCCGGTACCATTTTCCTCGAGGATATAAATTCCATGAATCTTTGCAAGGGAATACCTTTCTATTCAAGAGATTGTATCTCTAGCAATTTTAAATAATGTCTTAACCATGCAAAAACCGTCGTTACTGAGAGTAAGCGCGTTTGGCTACCAGATTTTGGTAGCTTTGGCTGATGTAGTTTGTAGGGTCATCGCAATTTTCCTCGAGGATATAAATTCGTTGATGTTTTTACATGTAAGATAATAAGGATTCATTGGTTAAATGTCACATAAGCATTAAGCACTATATTATAACTATCAGAAGAGGTGGTGTGAAACTTGAACCCAAAATGCAAAGACAACAATCATATGAGCGAGTAGTCCGTCATTGACCAGTTATTTTTACAATAACGGCCGGGTGCCTTATAAT
>NW_011500681.1:0-7439 GCF_000495115.2 Populus euphratica | reverse complement strand
AAAACATACCTCCACCACCACTCATGGTCTTCAGCAGCAAGTTGGAAATATGTCAACGCCACTGTTATAAAAGCAGTGACAATCAACAGAATGATGAAGACAATGAACAAGATGCTGTATATGGTGTAGATCCTGTGACCCCAAACACTGGCAAATATGTAGTAAAGTTCAATATAGATTGCACTGAAAGGCAAGAATCCTGCCATGGCCATCTGAGGAAGTGTTTTCCGATACCAAGGCAACTGAGGAATCTCTCTGGGATATTTAGTGGTGCGGACAGGAGCCTGAAACTCAGCCTTGCTATTCTTCCCTGCAATCCCACCCAGTACCAGCAATGGTGTTGTTACCAGAGCCCATATAAGAAATATCACCACTATTGTTCCAAATGGCAATGCTGCAGTGGCACTATATGCAATTGCAACGGTATTAAGAAAGCAAAAGGTGAGAAACAGAGGACCACAAAACAGGGCTCCAGTTAGCAACAGGTTCCTGACCTGCAACACCAGAATTTCAGAACTTCTTAGCCTAGCATGTCTCAAAGTTGAATGGTAGTTTCTAGAGTGTAGCTAGAAGTTCTGCAATGATAGAGCATGAGACATCATGGATTCAAACAATGCTGCTGAAAAGTGATTACATCATTCTAATAATGATCAATTAACGTCACTATCATAATACTAATGAATGCAAACCATGCTAATTTTCAGAAAGCCACAACCAGCACAAAATAGTCAATCGCACTCGTATCCAATTCTACAATTACTTAGTTTCAATGTATGTAAATTTATTAGAAGCAACTGTGAACTGTTAAGCTCTAATTTATCGTCTTCTCAGGTTAGCTTCTCAAGTGTAGCGCAAGCCTTCAGGAAGCAGTACACCAACTTTCAAGCACATTGTTTTCTTTCACTGTTTTCTCTTGAAAAGCTTCTCTTTCACATCCCAATTAGTTCAGCTATTATATGAGAGGAAAACATTATCCAAACACAAGGTAGTTTTGATCCCCATTTCCATGTTTTGGCCCATTTCCACAAAGTGTTTATAGCAAAACCAAATTGATTCTGACAAAGTCAATTTTCACCAAGCATTTATCTTAAAGCAAAACACATTCCAAAGAAACACTGAGAATTCCTATATACCATTTACCAAATTTGATACCAACTACAATATCCTTAGACACACAGTAACAACAATTGTCTAGAACACACCAAAAAATGACAATGATAAGTGCAAAAGGCAAAATGAAAAAGGAATTCTTAAGAAGTTACCCAATTTTTTCCTTCCAGTTGGCAAAAGAAAGAGGCTGCAGTGTAGCCTGCAATCCCAGCTGTCAAAGCATATATGACAACCAGTGCAGTAAATAGAGCTCCACGATTGTAAGGATAAAAAACACCAACTAGAGCAAGCACGAAAATGAAAATTGTACTGCCAATATGTACGAAAAGTTAGCAAACTGCAAATCAACAGAATAATTTTAAAAAATGGATTTGAAACAAAACCAACAAAAGCACAGCTTTGAAGTTGAACTTACAGGGTAAACAGCTGGGTGCCAGAGCCAACTGCTGCTGCAAGCAAAGACTTATACTTTGGATATCTAAATACATCACCATGGATGTACTTCCACCCAGTCTCTTCTTGGTCTTCAGCTGACTCCTCATCATGAGCATATCTATTACAAATGGGAAGATCAAAAGATAAGAAAATGACAGTTTAAACAACATAAGCAGACATGTTTTAATAACATATTCATTGAAATGTTCTTCTCACTTGACAAAATCATTCTTCAGGACTCGCATGAGAATTGTGGCAAGAAAACCAGTCAAGAGGAGAACTGTCACACACGAGTTAATAATTGAGAACCAATGAATTTCCAAGTGATGAGGAAGTGAAGAAGATTGTGAATACTTGTCCATCCTTTTCTCAAATGTTATATCTGTTTCCTTCCATTTAACTGAATACATGAACTCCACATTGACTTCTTTATCTTCAGTAAGGTCCACAACATTGTTCAGATCAGATTGCGCAGAGATCTCAATGACACGATCCTTGTTGTAAAAGATGGTAAAGTGAAGATGCTTAAACAGGTAATATTTGTATTCACTAGGGTCATTCTTGCCTTCCTTGTCAACTTTCCCTAAGAAACCCCAAATGGGCAAGTCATCATAATACATTTGGAAGTAGTAGTCCTTGGAAACTGCTTCTCGGAACTGAGCAACTTGTTCCTTTGTCAGCGTGTTTTTGCAAGCAACTTCAGAATCCTTGTCATTTAAAAAGTCGAGTTTGTATGGGGCAGTGACTAAACGATCTCCATTCAACACTTCACCAAGGGCTTCCTTCTTGTCCTTTGTGGGACCTGTAATAAACATCATCAGCAAACTTCCACAATAAAACAAAGCTTTATAGTGGGAGCAATGTGAATTGATGCAGACCTGATGAGCAGAAAGGCAGATCAAAGTAGCGGTATGTTTCACTGACAGAATGAACAAGAAAGAAACAACATCAAAAAATTATGAATAAAAAAAATACTAAAGAAAATTTTCACAGTTGAACAGTTAAAATCTCAATATGACAACCAACCAAAAGTCTAGATATGACCATAGTAAATATCAATTAAGTTCCGGCATAATTTCATGTACGATTACAGAAAAAGAGTTCCAACTACTGATTAAAGATCTCAAACAGCAATAACAAAGGAAAACCCAATACTTGAACTTTTCCAGCTCACAAGAAACAACCAGAAACAGAAATCAACACCTGGTGACTGGACATTATTCTGGGCTTTAACTAACAGACTCTACTTACTTGCAAATGTTACTATCCAAAAGCTTGCATTCCAAAATCCCATTAAGCATTTCCTAAACTATCTCCCCAGGGATCAACTAGACCAGCTCCTTGTACAACCATTAAGCTATGCTAAGTTTCCAGCTTAATTAGCAACTAAGTGACATCAACAGCATTTTCATGTTAAACTCCAAGTTCCAATCTTTGATCTTCCTTTTTAGGAAACCAAATCATAAGATCCACTTCCCATAAGCTCAGATCCACAACAATTGAAGAAACCAATCCATAAACCAAAAAAGAAAAAAAAGGGTTCTACAGAATCTGGCACAATAATGCTAAAATCAAATTCTCCAAAACCCAACTACACAATTCCATTTCTAATCCATATCCCACATACCCCAACGTCCCAAATCATCAAAAGTCACAAACTTGAAGACACCCCACAAAACCAATAACCTTAACCTAATCAAAACAGCAAGAAAGATCGAGAATTGGATTACCTGGGATTGTGAAAAGGCCCAACCTTGTTAACGTAGAGAGGGACATCATCTCCAACTTTGTAACGATGATCAGATGCATCTGATCTAACATGAGACACGCTGCACAATATCAAAACAAATGAAACCAAACAAGGCACTAGTTTCTTCTCCATTTTCTATCACTGTAACTCACAAAAAGAGAAGAGAGAGTTAGAGAGTTATCGAAAGAGAGAGAGGAGAGAGATTTATAAAGATGGAGACTTCATAGGCTGTGGCTCCAACAAATCTAAAATGGTTTTATTTCGTGTCAAAAATGAGGCCTTCCTCAAATAACAAGAAAGAGATTAGGAGAGTTGTTAAAAAAGAATTATTTTTATTCTTAAATGCGTCCATGAAAAAAAAAAATATATGACCACGATAAACTAGGTTTTGCTTTGGAAGTCCATGCGCCATCCTAGAAGTTTTGAGAATTTTCAGTTTTAAGTTTTTAACTCTTAAATTATTAGATGTTGTTTGATTTTATTTTTGTTTCATCATGTTAATATCCTTGAATAGAATAAATATATATAAAGAGATAAAAACATATTTTATTACATAAATAAAAACAAGGACATAAAATAAGTAATTTTTAGAATAATTTTGAAATAAATTTATATATTATTAAAACATGACTTTTATTTTTATATTTTCTATTTCAAAACGATAATCAAACATTATTTTAATGTTATTTATTGTTTTTGTTTTATCTTCAAACAAAAAAAATAATTTATTTATTTTTAATTTTTTTTAAAAAATGCAAAACCAGCAAGCTTTGTCAAAATTATAGAAATTTTATTTTATAAAAAAGGGGAATTTTTTTTTTAAATTTTGATTTAAAAAATATGAATGATTTCGAACAACCTTTTTTTCAAAATAATTTGGTATTTAGCATCCCATAAAAATCTTTTTTTTATTTTATTTGTGTTTATAACTTTAACTTATTGACAAATATAGAAATAATATAATAAAGATAATAAGTATAAAAACACAAAAAATTCAAAAGAATGGATTGCACACAAACCCTAATTAATAATTTTATTATTGGATATTTATTTTTTAATAATCTACCCCTCTAAAAGATTTACAATTTTTTAAATAAACTCAAAAAATAACCTCAACAAAATAGAAAACTTGAAAATAAAGAAAAGCAATAAAAATCATAAAAAAATTACAAAAATTAAAATCATTAATCATAATATTTAATATTATAAACTGAATATGGAAAAATAACCAAGAAAAAAATAAAAATAAAAACAAAATCCTTCTATATTAGTCTTTCTATATTGAAAAGAACTACTCCTCGAGTTTAATTTGTTTTTATCTTGATCTTGTAAATGTTCAATCAAGAATTTACAGTTTACAGCATTTACATGCCTGACCTTTTTGCTTAAAACATCATATCAACATGGTTAGCTTCCATAAAAATGGGACCACTTGTAGCGTTAGTAGAAGATTTGAAAACATATCTCATAATTTTTATCAAAAATACAATAACATTAACTTTAATCTAATCATTTTTGTCTCACGTCCTCGTACGGCGTTCAATAATGATTTTTTGTTTGTTTTCTTATTTTGAGAGTCATCACCCTAGTATTTGATTGACAGTTACTAGGAAACATAAATGAACTAGTCTTTATTAGAGATTCAAGAGTAAGGAACTGACTGTAACTAGGCAAGGTGTTAGCACCCCTAACGCACCCTACTTGAGGAAGAACTTAGAGACAGTGGGATGTTTTTAGATATGCTTCTTTACAAAGATTTATTTTTTTCTCTTGGCTTCGCCTTCTTTAATATTTCTGGCAGCCGACTCTGAGGTCAAGGTGTCTGGCTTATGGTTAACGGGTTCTATGGGTTCTGTCGTGCTTGGATTGTTAGTGATGGCCTCGGCAATACTGGAGTTGACGGTGGCACTGAGTTGCTACTATGGTCGATGGGGAAAGGAGAAATGGCATTTTATGGTTGATCTCCTGTGTCAGTGGGTGGCGAAGGCCAATATGTGTTAATGGTCTTCGCTCTTATTGGTAGTAACGATGGTTAGGCTTGCTGGTTGAAAGAGATGAATAGGTTGTTGACTGCTGCTGTTCGGTCGCTGCTAGGGGTTGAATGAAGGAGAGACCTAACGATAGAGATAAGAGAGTGAGGGGATTTTATTCTCTCAAAGAGAAAGGGAGGAGCTCTAAGCTGGTTGAAAGAGGGAAATGACTCTGGTTTTAGAGATGAGTGTCAGATAGTGGGGAGAGACCATTAAGAGAGGGAAAGGTCTGAGGGCTAAAACTGGAGGCTCTCGTGTGTGTTTTGGCCAGGGAGCTGAGAAGAGAAGATTAGCGGCAACCTTTATTGGCTTGAAAAGGGGAGCCGCTAACAAAAAAGAAAAAAGGATTTAGGGTTTTGTTTTTTGTTTAAAGAAACGGTGGCTGAGAGGGAGAAAGAGTCTAGGTTTCTAGGAGTTTTTTTTGTGGATTTAGGTTTTTTATTTTACCTCCCAAAATTTTCTCCTCCCTCTTTTATGTCTGTTATGACCTCTATTTATAGGCAAAGTGGGTTGGTCCTAAAAAAATATTGGTCCCTCAACTATTTTATTTTTTATCAATTTTAATTTTTATTATTTTTCTATATTTTTGAAAGTGAATAATATCAACGTCGACTTAACAAGGAAAATCAATGATTGAAAAATTAACACGTTAAAAATTGAATGTGTTCAAAATATCTTTGAAAATTTAAATTCTTCTAAGATGACGTTGAAAATGCTAAAAACAATGCAAATATATTAAAAATGCATTTTTTTAGGGTTTTCATTGTTTTTTTTCTATTTTTGTTTTTTTTTAAAAATTTATCAAAAACATAGATAAAAAATTAGATAACAACAAATTTTAAAGTCCTCCTTAGAAAAATTTGGTACACATCGTTTAACATCACCTTCAACTTTCTCATCAAAATTTGATGTTTGATTCCAATTCACAAGAGAGATATGATCATTCTTATCTAGATTAATAAGTTGTTTTCTTTGCTCAAAGCTTTAAAATGATTCTCAAAATTAGATATGGATCTATAATCATTTTCTTCATGATCTCTTAGGCTTTTCACCCCTGCTAATAAATGAGTTGATTTTGCAATCTGTCTCTGCATGTTTTCTATCACCATATCCTAACACACCTCCTTTCAATTCTTCAACTTGTTGTTGCATGTTTTCCATCACCGGTTTTTGAATATCTCTTTTCTTAAGAGGAACCTCCCCATCCTCTAGTATATAAGCATGTCTTTCTATTATCTCTTTCATCCATGTTAATCCAGTACAAAGAAGAAAATAAGTTTCGGGATCATTGGACTTCAACACCAATTGATATGGAAGGAAACAATACAAAAAAGATAATAAACATAAAAAAAAACATATAATTCTCAAAAGAAGGGATCATGTAGAAACCCTAACTTGCAATCTTATTATTGAATATTTGTTTTAAAATAATTTACCTTTCCAAGAGACTTACAACTTATATAAAATACAAAAATTAACCTAAAAAACTATAAAACTCAAAAATAAAGGAAAAATAATAAAAGTCTTAAACCAATAAAATTCTTAAACTAACTATGAAAAAATAAAATTATAAACTAAATAGAAAAAAAGAAAATAAATAACTTTTCTAAAAATCCTAATGCATCCCTTATTTTGTAATCACGATAATTTACTTTTTTATTTCAACACGGATTTGTGAATTACTTATTCCAACTCTTTTTTAGTTAACAAAAAACTAGAAAATATAACTAAATTATTATCGTTACATCAACAAAACATTATTAATTAGAATAGTGTTTTGCATTTTTGTTTTAGCTTTTTTTGTTTATTTCTTTTTATTCAATTTAATCTTCAAACAATCTAATCTTCTTGTTCTTTTTTTATTTAGGCTTTTCTTTTTAATTTTATCATTTAAAATTTGATTATTTTAGGAATTGGATTTTATAATTTTCTATTTATTTATTTTTTGTTGAGTTATGTATCAATCTGACGAATTTTAACCTTCAACATTAGTTCTATTGAAAATGAGACTTCATAAATTTTTTTCTATGAATTATCCAAATCTTGTCACATAAGTTGTCGGTTTAATAGGTTAATATAGGTTGACTCAGATTATTTAGTTGTGTTGCCTTTTA
>NW_011507994.1:0-909 GCF_000495115.2 Populus euphratica | reverse complement strand
TTTAATTAAAATGTTAATTGTTGTGTATTTAAAAAAAAATCATAAAATTGCATTCCATTATTTACAAAATTTTACTAGTAAATGGTTTAATTAAAAAATAATAAAAGTATAAGCATCATATAAATTAACTCTCGCACCATTGTAAGAGTTTCAAATGATTCAAGGAACTCTTGATTAGAGTTGATTTATAACTAGAAAACTTTAGTCTTTTTTTTTATATAAATTATTATGTTGACAAAAAGCATATATTATAACTTATGGTATGAATTTGCAATTGGTTTCAATCATGATAAATAATATATATAAGAAATTGTGATTCGCACGTAGTTCTTTATTTAAGATTTTTGTCTTACGTTTTTCTTCTTCTAGAGAATTACTAATATATTAAAATCTTATTTTATATTTATAGGAAAAAAAAGGGGATCTTGTTTTATATTGTTAATTTTCAGTACATGACAAGCACAAATATTTTGATTTAAACCTAAGTATCTTGCACACATTACTAGTCTATACGTCAAAACCGCTAGGAGTTGCATTCTTAGTGTATTTATTTAGAATATATTAGTTTGGGTTCAAATAGAAAGGTCACCTAACCATTTGAAAAAGAAAAATAAAGCAAAGATGTCAATTGTCAATTTATGGTTAATTCAGGTCACACACACAGAATTTGGACACCAATGAGTTTTAAAACCTGACAAGACTTCATTAGAACAAGCGAGGTTAAAAAATAAAAATAAAAAATAGAAGTAGAATTAATATGATATGACGTAGTAAAATATTTGGGTGGATCCACGATTAAGTTATTCCATGTAAAAACCTAGTCAAAGTCTATAGATTTTTTTAAAAAAATTTAAATAATATTTTTTTATAAATTAAAAATAATTAAATTAACTTAATTCATGACTCAAA
>NW_011508075.1:0-877 GCF_000495115.2 Populus euphratica | reverse complement strand
GCTGAAAATGCTCAAAATTGGGACATCGCGAGTACTTATGAGGCACCGAGTAAAACTCAACCTCATACATCTAGTGGAGGTATGTACAACCTTAGGGAAGATCATAACCTTCAAGTCAAGTTTGCATCTTTAGCTAGAAAAGTTGAGGCACTAGAATTCAAAAAGAGTGGTCAATTAAAATATGTTGAAAACATTGTGTGTCAAATCTATGAAACAAATGAACACTCAACCAACGATTGTCCAACCTTGCTTTCTTTTAAGGAATGTCTCCATGAACAAGCCCATGCTTTAAACAGTTTCCAAAGGGCCAACCACAACCCATACTCACAAACATACAACCTTGGTTGGAGAAATCACCCAAATTTCAGTTGGAAGAGTGAGAACAATAATGCACAAACTTCACAACCACCGTTTCAAGAACACCACAATTTCCAAAATTCTCATGGATATGCACCTCCTTATGCTCCACCTCCTAGAAGAAATCTTGAGGAAACATTGCATGCATTCATTGAAAAGCAAGAGACAATCAATACTCAACTTGCTCAAAACATGACAGATTTTAAAGATACTCTTGCAAAATTAACATCTGCTCTTAGTTTCCAAGAGAAAGGTAAGTTTCCATCTCAACCACAACAAAATCCCAAGGGGCAATACAATGCAAATGGAAGTAGTTCCGGAAGCCAACATATGGATCAAGTCAAATCAATGAAAAGGTTATTGAAAAACCCTCTCTTGAACCTTATGAGAAAGATGATGAGTCAATCTCTAAGGGTAAGGAAGGGGTTGAATCTGAAAATTGCAAAGAAATGACTGATTCACAGCCAGCACTTCCATGTTATTAAACAAGCCATGACCAAACAAAGGAAAGTCAATCACA
>NW_011508043.1:0-888 GCF_000495115.2 Populus euphratica | reverse complement strand
TTATTAATTTAATTAGATTTTTATTAGACCCTAAAGCAATGCAGCTTATCTTAGGTACGACATAGTTAGAGTGCTAATACTTTTCCTTTACACAACCAATCTTCGTACCTAATCTCTAAGACCAATTAAGGTTCCTAGTAACCTGAATACTAGGTGGCGACTCCCATTCCAATTTTCTACTGATAAGAGACCATAATTCATTATCTCTCTATATTTTTCTGGAATAGACTATATATATGTCTATTACATATAATTTTTGAGTTGTGGACGCTTGTCTCGACACCACACATGTGCCACAGAATGACGACTCCACGGGGGACCTTGTGGACTTGAAAATGACCTTTTTAAATCTTGGACTCCATATGAAAGTTGTAGGCATATGTCTTACTTTTTCATCTATATAAAGTAGACCTAAATATGAGATCTATAGCTCCAGATATGACCCAATTACCGAATAGTGTTATAGTTTGGAATGCACTAGCATCTATTTTCTAAGTTTGGCCATCTCTTTGTCCTTTCAATTTCAGTTCTTAAACTCATCAATCAATCCTTTCATTTATGTGATAGGCTTGCATTTACTATGAACATTTACCACAAATTAAAGGTATTTTATATTATTAGATATGTTAGTATAGAACATGCTTTAGTTAAGGAGTTATTGATACGTCAATTGCAAAATGATGATATAAAACCTTGATAAAAATGCACTTTTAAGTACTAATCACTTACCTCATTTTGAGTGCGCCTTTGAGCCTTCACCACTTGGGTAGTGTGTTTTTTAACCCTATTTCAGTATGAGTGCGCTTTTGAGCCTCACTCATCTTTCTGGGTAGGTCACCCATTACAATTCAACCATTCTTCATGTTTTTATTTAGATAGGTCACCCAT
>NW_011507993.1:0-911 GCF_000495115.2 Populus euphratica | reverse complement strand
AACTTTTTTTTTTAAACTGGCAGTGGTGTTTATATTACATGCCAATTAGTAGGAAGCGAGCGCCCACAGGTGGAGCTGATGTCTTCATAACTCTGCATGAAATAGTGAATGTCTCAACGAGACAAGTGAAGTCAAGGGGTGTTTCACTGTGGTCAAAACACTAGTTGTTTAAAATTTGAGTTTTTTTTAATTAATATTTTTTTATATTTTAAATTATTTTGTTACGTTGATGTTAAAAATAAATTTTAAAAAATAAAAAAATTATTTTAATAAATTTTCAAACAAAAAATACTTTAAAAAACTCTATCAAACTCCTTGTTGTAAATAATAAAAGATATTTTAAAAGGTTTTTAATTTTATATTAAAAAAACACAATTTATTTTTTATGAACAAAAAATATATATAGAACTCTTTATTCCTCATTAAAAAATAATTTTTTTTTTTAATGTTTATACAATAAATTTTAATATAAAATAATAACTAACAAGAAAAAGATAATTGGCTCGCGTATATATATTAAGTTAAGCCGAGTAAGAGGAAAACTTTTAATTACTCTTGTGTGTAAGGCAATGTTTGTACTTTCCAAACCTTTTATCTCCAATAATAATTTATTTTTGGCTCTTAAATTAAAACTATAATTTTTTAAATACTTGGAATTCCAACTCTTTTATATTTTAAACTATTATATCAACTTTTTAATTCTTCGATTTATTTTCTACCATGTTAACCGTTTATATATACTTTTACAATTAAGGTGTGCTGAAAAATATAGTATTTTTTTGTATTTTCAAAACTTAGTATTTTCATGTGTTTGCAAAGCTTGCTGATATTTATTTTTAATCATGTTAAATTCTAAAAAAATAAACTTGTATTAAAAAATATTTTTTAAAAATAATATATGTTACAACTTC
>NW_011508015.1:0-902 GCF_000495115.2 Populus euphratica | reverse complement strand
TGTCAAAATGATTTACAAACATATTAATTTAAAATAAAAAAATTAAATTTTTTTAAAAATATTATTAAAATACAGTACCAAACACAAGTTCTCATGAGTTTTTGTACAACCCTTTCAACTACATGATTTTTTTTGTGCACACACGGGTTTTTGTATAATTTTTTTTACGAGAGAAGAGGCACTTCTTTTTAATTCAATGGCAGACCATCACTACCAGCAGCGTGGCATAACAATTATGGCATGACACATTAGCTAAATTAAAATTTTCATTTATACAGTTGCTTGTAGAATCTGCAATGAAATCTTTAGATGTTCAAATTTTTATATAAAGTCAACTCCAACAAGTAACTTCAGATCTATGCAAAGTACACCTTTAAATCTCCATAAATCAAGCCGTGTCTCCTCCCATGGAAGACCGCTTCTTTCTCCTCAGACGATTTACAAGTCAGATCAAGTCAAGCCAGGTGATATTTCTTCGGAACATAGTTTTTAAATCCGGTTTGATGGCCGGCCCGGTTCAAGGCCCGGGTTCCAGGTTTTGACCAGGTCGGCTGGGTCAATTTTTATTTTAAAAAAAATTCAAAACAATATCGTTTTAATAAAAAAAAAAAACAAAAGTCAACGGGTTATCACCGGGTTTTTGACTGGGTTTTGCTGGGTCGTCCGGGTTTCCAGGTCAACCTGCCAGGTCAGCCGGGTCACGCCGAGTCATGGCTCACCTTATTTTTTCATCAATCCGGCCTAGTTCCAGCCCCGGGTCGGACTGGTCCCGGGTCAACCCGTTGGGCCGGGCCGGGTTTTAAAACTATGCTCCGCCAATCAAATATATATTCTTTTAATAATATTTTTTTTTTTAGAGTTGGGCCGCAGATACTATTGCTTATTAATTACAACATCCCAAC
>NW_011508053.1:0-885 GCF_000495115.2 Populus euphratica | reverse complement strand
CAACCAGCTTATTACTAGTTCCTAGTAATCAAAGCGTTAAAATAGAAAACAAATTTGCAAATTTCATAAAGCAAGGTATTCATCATTTAACTTCCATTAATCTATTCAGATAAACAAACTCTCATTAAATTTATATATCTGTTCAATACCTCTTAACAAGATATTAATAAACCTTTCTTTTGTGCTCAATGTATCAACACATAATTATAGGGCTTTTCTTGGAAGAAAACAAAATTTTTGTTCTAATGTTTAAGGTTAACTTGGGTTGGGATTATTAACTTTGTCTTTTTTTTTTCTTCTTGTTTTTTTTTTTAAAATATATATACATATAATTTAAAAACACCATGCATCTTTAACCTATAATTTAAAAACATCATGCATCTTTAACCCATGTAACGAGCTTTCAGCTAATGACTCCCAGACCAGTTGGTCTTAGGGCATTAGGTGTTAAGACACCCCTACGAGCTTAGTAACTCGGGTCGTAGATACTGATATAATGCAATGTTTGATTCCCTTAAGCTTTTCTCCTCAACCCATGTAACAAGCGTTGGACCAATAGCTCCCAAGTCAGTTGACTTTAGGGTATGAGGTGTTAAAACACCCCTTCGGGCTTAATTGCTTAGGTTAGGGAGGCTACGAAACCAAACTTATCTACATTTTTATTATCATCATTTTTTTTTCTTTTTTTTTTCTTTTTTTTTTTATGTTTTTTAATTATATACAATCCCTTTCCCTTTTTTTAATTATATACAATCCCTTCGTCATTTTTTTTTATTATATACTATTCCTTTCCCTTAGTTGTTACCTTTAACAAAAGAACATAAATAATGTAATAATCCAATATGCAACCCAAAATCATATGTTAAAGTGTGTGTGTGTGTAAAT
>NW_011507987.1:0-912 GCF_000495115.2 Populus euphratica | reverse complement strand
ATACTTTTTTATAGTTACACTCTATGATTTACTTTTTTCATATTGATTTATTTGGATTAATTAAGCTTTACATTTTTTTTATTTATCATGCTTCTAATTTAATGAATAAGATTACAACTTTTAAATGTTAATATAATTAGTAATTTTGTTACCTCATTTTATTTTATAATTTTATATTATTTATATTTTTTATAGTTACTTTCATAGTTTTTTCTATCTGATTGTCTTGGTATTAATATATAAACCATGGGTTTTGCAAAGTTGTATTTGAATAGGATTTTTTATGTTTATTTTTTAATTTTTCTCATTTCTGTTTTAGTTAGTGTTAACAAATTCTTAATTTATTTACATAAATGATCATTAAATGTTTGGATAAACTTTCTGCTTTACACTTATAATTCTTATGTAATTCTTATTATATGAGAAAACAAATCAAAATAGTTTATATGGTTAAGCTTTTTTATTTTTGAGAAAAAATATTATGACCCATTACGAAGCATAAATCAAATCAAAATTTTAGTTGCTCTCTAATTAGTTTTTTTTTTTACCTTTATTTTTTTAGAATTTTTTGTTTAATTAATTTTTAATTTTATTTTTATTTTTTAATATTTGATTTATTAGAAATTTAACTTTATATGATTTTATCACTTTGCATTTGTTTTTTTTAATAATCTTAAATTTCTTCTCTATAAGTTTATTCTATTCTCCTAATGTCATGGGTTTTGCATGTCATTTTTTAATATAAGTTTTTTATAGAGTTGTTTTGTTTCTGTTTAATTTTTCAAGATATTATACTAATTCATTTAGAATTTTTTTTGGGTTTTATACAAATGAGGTTTATTTTTTAAAATAAAAAATATTTATTTTAAATAATATTTGTTGATGTAATTTGGCCTTGTATAATATTTTTTT
>NW_011507988.1:0-912 GCF_000495115.2 Populus euphratica | reverse complement strand
ACAAGCATGAATCACTCGCGAACAAACATGCCTTCCTAATTATATGTTCTCGTTTCGACTCACAAGTCACAAATAAGCCATGCTATATTATAGGTATAATGACTTATGCTATATTATAGGCTTGATCAATTATTAATATATAAGAAGAAGAAGAAGAAGAAGAAGGCATTGCTAACATGTTTTTATTTTTTAAATAATGTAGGGATTAATTTGACATGAATTAATTGACTTTGTGAGTCCAAAAATAATTTGGATGACAAGAAAAAATGATGATAAAAATAAATATTTATAAAATTAAACATCAACAAAAATAATAGGATGTTTTTATTTAAAATTGTGATAACTAAAGGAATAGAAAAAAAAAGTTATAAAAGGTCGGTTGGAAATAAATCAAAATAAAAAGTATTAAATAAAAAAATAAAAAATAAAAACACTATAAAATAAAAGCACACATGCAAACTTAGATGGCTTACGGTGATGAGGTCTGAGTTTTAAAAAAATTAAAGTGCACAAGTTTATCAACTCATTTCACGCACCTATACCTTCATTATTTTATTATTTTAAAAGACAGGTGATATATTGTTTTTACTAACTTGTCTTGAAAAATAAAACATCAAGCGACCTAGGTTTTCATTACCATGAGGTCATAAAAAAGTTAGGGTAGAGATGTTTTACACCTATATCAATTTTTAACCTAAAAATACCTAAATATCTTTAAACAATCCAAAAGCAAGAAATTTCAAAATCTTGTATAAATTATATATGCTATCATAGGGAATCAAAGGTGAAAAAAGATTTTAATAAAAAAAATTTCATTGAATAAAACTCATTAACATTAAAATCAATCATTTTGATGAGTAAAATCAATATTAACAAATAATTTTCTCTTTTTACCCTATAAAATTCAATGAT
>NW_011507989.1:0-912 GCF_000495115.2 Populus euphratica | reverse complement strand
AATGTAAATCAAGATATTTAATATTTCAATACATATCATGTATCTAATAAATCTATTTATTAGAATTGATTTGTAATAAAAATCAACACACATAAATTTTATTGAATAAAAAAATATTATACAATAATACATGTGTTAAAAGTAGTATAAAAATACATATTAAATCTATACAAGTTTTATATATATTTAAAAAAATTAGTATGAATTATACTAACCTTCAAAAAAGCTAAAACATGTATGTAATTGATAATAATAGCTATTTTAAAAAAACTAAACAAGACCATAAAAATTTATAGAGAGTAGATATTAATCAAAGCATATATTTAGAAATTATTACGCAGAGACATAAAAAAAAAAGATAGTGGTAAGACAAAATCATTAAAAAAAAATATACAAGGGCACCTAAATGATAAAAAACATAGAGAATTGAAGCAAATTAAATAAACAATAAAATTAAATGAAAACTTTATATTAAATTATAAAAATAAAAAAATATGAATAAAAAATCCCAAAATATTTAAAACCACGTATTAAACAATGAAAAATAAAATAAAAAAGATACAAAAACAATACTCTATCAATTTGTGTTGAAAAATGAAATTACTAGCAATTTTTTTTTATAAAATAATTAAAGAAAAAAACTAAGAAATTTTAAGAATAAAATCAAATTAAAAACACCAGTACATTATAAAACTTTAAACGTGTGGAATTTTTCAACATGTTTTATTATATTTTAAAAAATAGTAAACATGCAAAAAATTCAAATAATCATTTTGTAAGTGAAACTTATAAAAAAGTCATGATAAATAAAAATAAAAATTAAAAAATTATCATAGATTAATATATTTGATATTACAATACATGTCATGTGTTCAGTAAATTTATCTATTAAAATTTATTTATAATAAAAAT
>NW_011507992.1:0-912 GCF_000495115.2 Populus euphratica | reverse complement strand
ATTTGAATTAATTTATACAACTTGTGACATGAGTTATAAAATTAAAATAATTTTATAGAAAAAATAAATTAAAACAGAAAACAGAATTTAATTTATAATTAATCAAATATTAAAGATGTTGAATTTTCTCTTTTGGATGATTTTTTTTTAATTGTAATAGTATATTTTGGTTTTAGAATGTTGTTTTAAGGTTGCATTGATCAATATACATAATTTAAATTTAAATTTTAAGGATAAATTAATTTAAACTTATACTATTCAAATTTCAAATATAAGTAAAAAAATTAAAAATGATAACTTTTTTTAAAAAAATTATTAAGATAACAATATATTATATCAACCTAAATCAATGTCTATTCGGATTAGTTCACAAAACTTATAACCCAAGTCATAACATTAAGATAATTTCACATAAAATAAACTGAAACATAGAACAAAACTTAATTTATAATCAATTAAATATTGAAGATGTTAAATGATGAAATTAAAAAAAAAACAATTAAAAAATTAGATAAAAAAAACTCAATTCAACTAGGTAAATCTTTTAAACTCGTGACATGAGTCATGTGACTAAGATAACAAATAAAATAAAATAAAACAAACTATAATAAGTTATGAAGTCCAATATCCAATAAATCAAGTACTGGATGATGAAATTTAAAAAAAAAACATATATTTTTTTTAAAAAACCACACCATTTGACCAGAACGGGATAACCCAAATGGAAATAAAACGTTCTGGTCAGAATTTGAACTGAATTTCTGAACTAGCCAAGATTCTGAGTAAGATGAAATATATGTCCAATTTATTCTGGTTTTTAAACTGAAACAGGATATATTACTCATTCAGATAGAACAAAATAAAACAAAATTGATAGCCTAGCTTTTTTGTATTTGTTTACTATTATAAAAA
>NW_011500686.1:91136-102231 GCF_000495115.2 Populus euphratica | reverse complement strand
TACTAGGGATGCTAAAACCTTTCCTTTACACAACCTGTTCCTTACCTTAGAATTTCTGAAAGACCAATTAGGTTTTCTAGTAACCATAATACTAGGTGGCGACTCCTTTTTTTCACAAAACAAAGACCCCGAAATCTAATCCTTGCTTCTAGAAAGGTCACCACGACGTCGAGCTCTCTTGAGGGTACGACAAAAAGCAAAACCAATAGAGACGTGATTGCGCACTCATGAGCTAAGTAAATAGGGTAGAACTGGTTTAATTTTGTATTTTAAAAGTATTTTTTTAAAAAATAAATTTTATTTTTTATTTCAAATTAATATTTTTTTGTGTTTTTATATTTTTTTAATATAATATTATAAAAAATAATTTTAAAAAACTAAAAAATATATTTTAATCCATTTACATTCTCATAAACATCCTTGAGTGCCTGCAAACAAATTATCAACACCAATGCAATACAGGTCCTGAAAAATTATGGCATTGAAACATAAAAGTTGACCTAACCTAACCCAAGCAAATTACTACCTGTTCCAGCCTCACCTAGGAGCGAGACAGCCAGCCCTCCAGTGTCTACATGGTAAGGGAATAATTCCTTCAAGAAAGCAGAGCCCAGAATTATAACAGTGATGCCTGTACAGGATATACCATGCTGCATATTAATGAGATGGTACACTGTGGAAGGCAACATGTTAAATAAATTGATCTTCTTATAATACTATGAAATATGATCAGGACAAATATATATATATAAAGAAAGAGTTGTTTATTTCACAATGATATGGTGCTTCTTTTCACGTGGAATCTTTGTTAAAGATAATATTTGTTTTTGTATTTTAAAAGTATTTTAAAAAAATTATTTTTTTTAAATTAATATTTTTTATATATTTTTAAATTAATAAATAATTTTTAAAAATAAAAAATATATTATTTTGATATATTTTAAATAAAAAATACTTTCTCAAACAACTATAAATCCAGTCCCAGCATGCTTTTCTTGTCAAATGCATGGGTGGAGTTCTGCGTAAAGCTGTTACCTATTATGTAAAACTCGTAGCAAAAACAAAACAAAATGACCCTTATTATACCACTTAACCTGAATACTACTCTATCTCAATCTTATTCACTACTTTATCAATGCAAACTAGATTTTTTCTTAAAGAAGATCAAATCTTATAAAGTGAAAACAATTATTAAAAAACTAGATAATGGCGACCACATATCAATAATTTCAGACATTACGTGGAGCACTTTCGTCATTATCATTATTATTGGTATGATAATGTTTGTTATATTATTTTTTAATTGTTAAGTTGTTTACTATATGTTAAAATTTCAAGATCTTCAAAGATGGAGAAGATCTTCAAATAAGTATCTAAAGTTACTATGGGGCCGTCTTTATTTTTCTATGTGGATTTTTTTTATTTATATTAAGAATTTCAATTTAATTATTATTTTCTTATTTAAAAATACTAATGGTAGATTGATTCTATTAGTTATACAAATTTTAAATATAAATTATTTTTCTATACAAAATTTTAAATTTAGAACTAATATAAATAAAAATATTTAGTTTATTTTTTATTTGATTACTCATATTATTGTTTAGATTATTTATAAATATTTAGAGATTTTCTCTATTTTGCTCCAATGTTAGGGATTATAACTTTAAGGATTGAGTATTTGTGGCAATAATAATAATTATTTTTTAAAATATTTTTTATTTAAAATTATATCAAAACATTATTTATTTTATTTTTAATTTTTTTGACATCAGCAAAATAATATTTTTAAATTAAAATAATTTAATTTAAAAATATATCAAAATAATATTTAAAATTTTAAATTAATTAAATTTTTAAATTTTTTAAATATATTAAAATGCTCCCCTTTAGTTTTATGATCTCCGTGTGGTGTAAATCAGCTCTCAACTTGATACAAATAGCTGCTACAATGGTTTTTTTTTAATATTTTATTTATAATATTCTGCTTAATATTTTCTTTTGTACATTCATAGAAACCACTTTGCCTTCCACACAAATCCAGGATTTTGGTGAAACTGCTGAGAGAAAAAATGAAAAGCTTTGTAGAGGCTATGCTAAAAACTACAAAGAAGTGGTCTCTTTCTTTCTAGATGTTAAAGGCTTTTGGGACGTTACGTCTGTCTTGATAAGACTCATGTCAATTAAGGAACACTTCAAGCCTCAATCTACTGATATATTTTTTGTTAGCTTTTCAAAAACAAAATTGAAGGGAGAATGTTGATTTTTTTTCTTTTAATTTAGTTTGGCTATCAAATCTAAGCACATTAGATTTGGTATATTAGATCTATATTATTTTAAATTTGATGTATTATTAAATTTAATTAACTTAGGTCTAATATATATGCTAGACTCATACACTTACACTGCATTAAATTTGATGCATTATTCAATTTAAATATCTTAGGTTTGATATACATATTAAACTAATATTATTTTGAGCTTGACGCATTACTATGTTCAAATATCTTAAACTTAATTGATTATTAAATCTATATATTTTAATATATTTAAAATGTATATCCAACTAGCTTATGCTCATACTACCTTGAGTTTTAGACGCTACTAAATTAAAATATATTTTATAGAAAAAACTAAATAAATAGTTACTCATCACTCACATATAAATATTATCTAGGCCTTTGTTGATATCATCTACCACTCACATCATTTACTTGAATAATGAACATGTTTTTTTTTTTTTAATGAAAAAGACGTTTTAACTTCATCTTCAATTACTTTATATAAATGATATAAAAGTTTCCTTCTTTATTAGATATTGCGTTTTGAAAACACAATCATGCTAAGGATTTATTATCAAATATAAAATGTATTTATTTTTATATTTTAAAAATATTTTTTAATTATTATTTTATATTTTTATATTGTTTTTATGTGATAATGTCAAAAATAAATTAAAAAACTATTATTTTAATATATTTTTGAATTAAAAATATTTTAAAAAACAAGAACTAAAACAATAACAACAAGATTTAATATAAAACAATTCTAATTGTCTCAGCGGAGAGGTGATCAAGAATACTAAAATAGTGTAAATTTTGACTTAATTCAATATTAGAATTGGGGGCAGCCTAACAATTTGAAAGAAAATAGCAGAAAAATAGGGCAACAGTACATTTAATACCTTCGATAATGGTGACCAAATATTTGTAATTTGACACGTCACCTTCTCGCGAGGAAATAATAACTAGCACAGTTTGATATTGTGGCTGCGCAGCCTCAAATATTATTGTTTGGCGATAAAAATCTATGAATATTATAGCGTGCTTCAATGGGTTTTTTCGCAATGAATAGTAAAGTATGCTTTACTGTTCATGTGTTAACTGTTTATGCGAATAATGAAGCATAATTTTATTGTTTTAACTGGATCGGTTTTGTTTAATGCTAGAAATGATCTAATAAAATAAAAAAATATTTTTTTATTTTTTTAATTATATTTTATTTAAAAAATTAATATTAAATATTATTTAATAACTGCATGAATTAGATAGAGATCGCTTGATAACACCACATTTACGGAATTTAAGTGCAATCTTAATTTTTTTCTAATTATATTTTACTTAATGTTGTTATGATCTTAAAAAATTTATGAAAATTATAGTCCTTGTTAAATATATTTCATATGTGATGAAATTGTAGATAATTTAATGGAATAATAAAAAATATTTTATATAAAGTATTATTTATTTCATGATGTAATAGCAATAGTTAAATTTACAATATTTAAATTAAAAATAATCAATATTAATACATATTTTTTAAAATTATTTTATAACCTTAATTTTCAAAGCATTTTTAACAAAACACATTAAACTATTTTTTGTTTAACCTCAATTTCAATTATAGTTTTAATCAAATATTTATTTTTTCAAATTAATCTTAACTAAAAGTATTTTTTATAAAATATTTTTTTTTCAAACCACAACCATAATAACTACCGCAATACCAAATAAAAAAATTATTTTTTACATTAGCACATCAAAATAAATTAAAAATACCAAAAAAATATTAATTTAAAATAAAAAATAAAAATTCAATATTTTTAAAAACACTCTTCAAACATAGAAATAAATAAGCTATTATTTCTCAACAAGCTACAAATAGCTGCTCCAATGGCCTTTTTTTAATATTTTATTTACAACATTCTACACAATATTTTCTTTTGTACATCCATGGAATCATCTTTGCCTTCCACACAAATTCAAAGCCCATGCTAAAAACTACAAAGAAGTTGATCTCTACCTTTCCAAAAGTTAAAGGCTTTTGGTAATTTCTGTCCTTCTTGGAAAGACTCATCTCAGTTCAAGAAAACTTCAAGCTCTAATCCACTTATATATTTGTCGCTAGCTTTCCAAAAACGAAGGAAATCTTTGGTTAACGTTCTCTAATAACTCCTTTTCTACGTGCCTTCCACACTTTTTACGTTCGAACATTTCATTTGCTCTTATGCTCTAAATTGAGTCTTTTTTGTGAGTTCCATTATTCTATTTAAAAGATTAGAAAACGCAAGCTTGCATCAACGCTAAATGCATTTTCAATCTCATATATATATATTGTGTGCGTGTCTCTCAAATGCATGGTGAAGTTCCACGGAGAGCTATTATCCATTATGTAAAATCTTAGTAAGTGAGAAATGCTAATATCGATCAATTGCTTAATATAACTGCTTTAAATAATTTGTTTGTTTTTATATTTTAAAAGTATTTTTAAAAAATAAATTTTATTTTATTTTTTGCTTTAAATTAATATTTTTTTTTGAATTATTTTGATATGCTAATATAAAAAATAATTTTAAAAAAAATTAAAAAAATATTATTTAAATATATTTTAAAACAAAAAATATTTTAAAAAATAACTACCACTCGCACTCTAAAATATAACTTTAAATGGTTAAAGTTGTAGAGTTGGGGGCTCTAAATATTTCATAAAATATCGAGTCTTGAGGCCTTGGAGTTATTATCAAGTCTTAAAAATTTTATATTTTAAAAGTGTTTTTTAATTTTTTTTTAGTTTAAATTAATTTTTTATTTTTAAATTATTTTGAAGTGATAATATAAAAAATAATTTTAATATATTTTTAAATAAAATATATTTTAAAAAATAATCATTAAATATGAAATGAAATCTAATTCTACCGGCTGATAAGAATA
The DNA here is from genome assembly GCF_000495115.2 of Populus euphratica. Classification (NCBI taxonomy): domain Eukaryota; kingdom Viridiplantae; phylum Streptophyta; class Magnoliopsida; order Malpighiales; family Salicaceae; genus Populus; species Populus euphratica. Next base: position 97,021 of record NW_011500686.1, on the reverse strand, counting down.
CTAAAATAGTGTAAATGTTTACTTAATTCAATTACTAGAATTTGGGGCAGGTAACAGTGTCACAGAAAATGTCAGAAAAGTAGGGAAACAGTACAAACACCATAGATGATGTTGACTTAAATATTTGTAAGTGAAGGCATCTCATCCTCGAGAAGAAATAGTTCATAGTGCCAATAATTAATCTGCTCTCAACTTGCTGCAAGCTGTCATTACCAAATTTTAATGAAACAAATATTTCTGATTAGTCTAGAAAAGCGATCTAATAAGACGATTGTTCTCTTGTGAATTGTTTTTTTATAAAAAGTTAATTTTTAAGTATTCACAGATTATTTTATATATAAATTTAAAAAAATTGAAAAAGCTTATTTTAATATAATTAAAAAAAACATTCAAAAAACAATAGTATACTCTCCACCACCCAAAATATAGGATTAAATTGTTTTGTGGGTTCCACACCATTTAAAGCTTACAAAGAAGGATTTAAAACACAATCACGCTGAAGATTTGCAATCCATTATAATATGAAATAATACCCCATTGCATCAGCCGACAGGTGATCAATAATATTAAAATACTGTAAATTTTGATTTAATTCAATTATTAGAGATTAGGGCAATGAGTGATTATTTTTTATTTGATTTGGTTTTTATCTTTAAAAAATAATAAAATAAAATAAAAATTTAAAACTGAATTAAAACTGGTTTAAACTAACCGGTTTGATTTTATATAGATGATTTGGTTTATCAAATAATTAACTAATTAATTAAAACTCACTGCTATAGAAACTGATTCAGTTTCAGAGTAGTGGACACTGTAAAGTACCGTGTGATCCTGCGTAGATAAAAACGAACTTGAATCTGTTTATAAGAGGCTCGACTGGTTTCTAATAATGAAAACACCAATTATTTTGGATCTCTTTGTAACCGTGTTTCTATTTTTTAAGTCTAAAGAGACAGGAGAGGGAGAGGTGGAGAGGCGAGAGAGTGCTTTGATATAAGGACAGGTGCTCTAGTTAAGGTTAGTGGTGAGGGCGGGGGAGAATGTTACTCTATTAGGGAATTAGGGTTAACGGAGAGAGGTGAGAGTGACATCTTTTTTCTATTTATATCATCAACACAAAACACTGGCTAGGAATCTTTTTTGAAACGGTCTGGTCCGGTTAAATAGTTTCTACATTATAAAATCAAATACCTAATTGAATTGAAATTTTTTTTCTAACTATTGTAATATGTTTTTTTTTATTTTTTTTCTTGATTTATTCAGTTTTCTAATTTTTTTTACACACCCAAGCAGCGTGACAATGTGAAAGAAGATGTCAGAAAATCTTGAATGATGGTGACCAATATCAGTAATTTGAGACAGCACGTTCACGAAAGGTAATAGTTGATGGTGCCAAAAATTAAACCAGCTCTTGACTCGCTACAAATAGCTGCCATGGCCTTTCCTTCACATTATATTTCCTTTTGTACTTTCATGGAATCCTCTTTGCCTTCCACCCAAATCTTGGATTGTGGTGGAAGTGCTGAGAGGAAAAATGAAGCTAAAAATTACAATGAAATGATGTCCACCCTTCCAAAAGCTAAAGGCTTGAGGGGGAATGATTATTACCTGTACCAAGGCTTTTGGTACTCTTCCTTCTTCTTAGAAGGACTCATGTCTGTTCAAGAGCATTTCAATCCTCAATCCACTGATATATTTGTCGCCAGTTCTCCAAAAACTGGCACAACTTGGCTTAAGGCCCTCGCTTTTGCTGTTCTTACACGATCCCGTTTAAGTGGTTCAACAACTAGTTCTTTACTTATCAACATGCCACATGACTGCGTTCCGTTTTTGGAATTTCACGTTGCTCAAAACCCAAGTAATCGGGACTTGGCAATTCCTCTGCTATCTACTCATGTTCCTTACAGTTGTTTACCTAAATCTATCATTTCTTCTAGTTGCAAGATTATTTACATTTGCAGGGACGCAAAGGATACTTTTGTTTCTTGGTGGTGCTTTGTGTCCGCGCATCAAATGTCGAAAAATGTAGAACCTCTTCCTCTGGAAGAGGCCTTTGAGATGTTTTGCAATGGAATTTCAATCTTGGGACCCTATTGGGACCATGTTTTAGGGTATTGGAGAGCAAGCCTGGAGTTCCCTGAGAAGATACTGTTCTTGACATATGAGGAAATGAAGAAAGATACCGCTGCCCATGCTAAGAAATTGGCTGAGTTCATGGGTTGTTCTTTCACTTTAGAGGAAGAGGAGGAAGGGGAGGTGCAAAAGATAATAAGCATGTGTAGTTTTGAGAAGTTGAGCCGCTTGGAGGTGAATAAAAATGGGAAGCTCCATCTAGACACATCAATTGCTATTCAAAATAGTTTATACTTCAGGAAAGGTGAGATAGGCGACTGGGCAAATCACTTGACACCTGAAATGGGAGCGCGTCTAGATGACATAATGGAGCAGAAGCTCAAGGGTTCAGGCTTGAAGCTGCCCAGGTGACTGTGCCTGGTGTCCCATTTGCTTATCATTATTGCCGAAGTGGGTTCATCAAAAGCTGTTATCAACATCTCGTGAAACAGCAACTGTGTATCCCAATAAATACCCTCTCTGTTCATCTCTTGTATTTCCTAGCAAGTATTCACATTTTGTGAATCATCCATGTCAATAATTCAAAATGTTCTTTTGTGAATCTGTGTTTGTGACTTCATGGATTTCCTTGCATGTTTGTAAGAATTCAAAATGGGATTCCTTTTTTTTTTTAATTCTTTAACACAAGTACATGCATTCCATTCATCAGTTTTTTTAAAAAATAAATTTAATATATAATATTAGAGTGTTTTCTTCACAGAAACTGCAGTGTGTTTTTCTTCACAGCTATAAATGTTTTAAAAGAACCGAGACAGCCATACATGAGGGCGGAGCAAGGACCAAGCGAGACAACCATCCATTAAGAATGTTGAATTGCAGATCAAATGAACGTAGGCGGCACATCTGCAGAAAGGATCTCGAAATGCCTTGTAATTGGTTAAGATAAAAGATCAAGATCTGTAGGAGAACTCGTGTTTTCCACTCCTAAAACAAGCCCAGTTGCCTGCTTCATGTGCAACAGAGGCACATAAAGAATCTGAAAGCAGTTTTTATGCACTATCAGCAGAATAATTTGACCAGTCAGAATGATTTTTTTCCCTTACCAGGTTCAGCTCACAATCCTTCTTACTTCAAACAAATCTTTTGGAACCGATATGTCAAGGGATGGCTTGATTTATACCGGAGATTTTGATGGAAACTTAAAAGAAGCGTGGCTTAATTAGACATTGGATGCACAAATTGATTACAGGGGAAAAATGACAGAAAGTGAGTTGTGTTGGTGGGAGAAACCACTTGAGGTGGCTTTGACTTTGAAACACTCGAGAGGATAAAACACACTCTTTTATTTCAAGAACAACGAGCTTATAATAATGAAAAGCTTACAATAATACACCCTCTCTCTTTCTCTTTAGTGTTTCTCTCAATCTCTCCACACATAATTGCATAAGTTTAATTGTCTATTTATACATGAATTCAAAACAAGAAAATTCAACCTTCAAGTGTGAAGGCGGTTGTGGCCGACGGTGTGAAAGCGGTTGGCGGCCAGCGTCTAGACGGTTGGGCGATGACAGCTGGTGGTTGCCTTCCTTGACCTTCTAGATTGAGTTTACTTCAACAAATCTCCCCCTTAAACTCAATCGTGGGATGTCATTCCAAGCATGACTTTCAATCTGATAAATACTTCTCTCTTCAATGGCTTGGTAAAGATATCTGCAACTTGATCATTTGTTTTGCAGGATATCAGCTTGACTTCTTTGTTCTTTACATGCTCTCGGATAAAGTGATGACGTGTATCAATATATTTACTTCTTTCATGATACACCGGGTTCTTGGCCAATACAATCGCTGATCCATTATCGATATAAATCTCTGTAGGATTTTCTTGAGGAAATCCCAAAAACTTCAGCAAATTCCTTAACCATATTAAATGGCATACAGCTGAGTTAGCAGCAACATACTCAGCTTCACAGCTTGATAACCTGACAATCGATTGCTTCTTGGATGACCATGTGAAAGATGTATTTCCCACGAAAAAATACAAACCCTGTTGTACTTTTTTTTTCATCTAGATCTCTACCCCAATCACTATCCGAGTAGCTAGTAAGATTGAAATTTATACTTGAGGTATAAAACATACCTTCATTTATTGTGCCTTTGATGTAGCGAAGAATTCTCTTGGCTGCATTTAAATGAGATTGGTCTGGCTTCTCCATATATCTGTCGCATGTTCGCGCCCTGCGATTCAATGATTTTCCGTTTTTTTTGCTTGATTTGGGGTCTTGGGAGTCGCCACCTAGTATTTGCATGAAGGTTACTAGGAAACCCGAATTTACTGGTCTTTGTCAGAAATTCAAAGGTAAAGGACTGATTGTGGCTAGGAAAGGTATTAGCACCCCTAGCACACCCTACCTAAGATAAGCTGCTTTGCAGTTTGATGTGATTTGAAAATTTGAAATATTAATCAAATTCTTAAGATTTTAATAAATCAGTTATTAAATCCCAAAATAAATGTAGAAACATGTTCTTACATTTTCACGAGAAATATAACTTAATTTTTTCATGAGAAATATAACTTAATTTTATTTCTCCTTAAGATATTTAATCATATTCAAATTAAACATTTAATTCTTCTTATCTTTTTTTTTTATATATGATTTAATAACAGAAAAAAATAAAAAAATACAAACACACGTCCCTATCACCTTTTGCTATGTTTGTGTAACCATTTTCACAACATAAATTAAACTAAAAACATTTAACAAAAATTTAAATACATATTCAAATATGTGAAAATTACAAAAAGGTCCCTAAAGAGTCTAGGAAGGCGGTGCTTCTCCTCCACGCGCCACCGCCAATGTGGAGCGTGGGTTCACGCGCCGCCGCAGGCAATGCCTGGAAACGGGTGCATCCGACCTGCTTTCTCCTTCTCTTCCCTTCCTTGCCGGCTGCGATGCTTTAACCTGCAAAAACAACCAAAATCACAAGCAGTCGATTTTAGTTTTCCTTTCTCCTCAGATCTGGTTCATTCGGGTCTTCTCCCTTTTCAACTCTGTTTCACTTCTATTCTTTCTTCCTCCCAGTTTGACTTTTCTGTCCTCTCTCTTCCTCACGTGGCAGATCAGGCGATGACGGGTCATGGTGGACGCAGACGGCGCTGGCTTCGGGCCGTGGTTCTGGCCGTTGCTGCTGGCTGAGAGAACGAGTCAGTGGTACATTCGCAGGCTGTCCATGGCCACTACCATGCGTGGGGGCGGAGCTGCTACAGAGTTGGCCTTGCTGTTGTCGTCAGCGTCCGGTGGATCTGTTTCTTTAGGCGGCGCTGATGTAGAGACACCGCTGGTTTGCCCAAATGGTGGGCGACTGGAGTGAGGGTAGGTCTGGCAAAGGGGCTGCAGCTGAGAGAGTGATGGCACCACTACGGCTGACAGTGAAGACCGTGGGTCTGCAGTGAGCGGCTAAGGAAGAGGGAGTTCAGTCCGGTGCTCTCTGGTTTGCTTTGCTAAGACCAAGGGAAAAATGAGTGGTCCGCTGGTATGGGGAGAAAAAAACAGGTTCTATTTGTCTTTTTTGCAAAGGGAAGGGGGGTCGGTCGGCCTTAACAAGGAAAGAGGGGAGACCAGATGGCCAAAGGGGAGAAGTGATGGCTCTGACAATGGCTGGTTGGTTGATTTCAAGAGGGAGAATGGCTTCGGGTCCCCTTGGCTTAGTGGCTTCTCTCTGGTTTTTTTTTTTGTTTCCAGGGGGGCGGCCGCCTGGTTTCAGGAGCAAAAGATGAACCAAAAAGATGGAGGCGGCCCCCGAGCCCCCACTTT
>NW_011500686.1:65699-91103 GCF_000495115.2 Populus euphratica | reverse complement strand
AGGCGGCCCCGCAGCCACAATTTAGGTTTAGGGCTAATTCTTTTTGGCTGCCCTCCCTCCTCTAAAATTTTCTCCTCGTGTAAATTTCTCCTCCCCACTTTTCATTTTCTGTAGCATGCTATTTATAGGAAAAGTTTTTCTAGGTTTTCAAACTAGTCCCTCAACTTTCCCTTTCCTTTTCTTTTCCTTTCTTTTTATTTTAAATTTTGATTTTCTCTTTTTTTTTTGTATTTTTAAAACAATCAATATCAACGTCAACTCAACAAGAAAAATCAGTGATTGTAAAATTTACGCATTAAAAGTTGAACGCGTTCAAAATATTTTTAAAAATTTATTTTTTCTGAAATGACGTTGAAAATGCTAAAAACAATGCAAATATATCAAAGTGCATTTTTTGGGGGGTTTTTCATTGTTTTTTTCCTATTTTTGATTTTTTCTAAAAATTTATCAAAAACATGGGTCAAAATTTGGGTAGCAACAGATGCCCCCTCTTTACAATGCTTACAAAGCAAAAATTCCTCAATGTTTTGCATAATAAGCTTGTAAAGAAAACAAAAGGTCTTCCTGGCTTATTGAGTGATCCACTCAGCCAAGGATTTCGCTTTTCAAAAGAAAGTGGTCTCATTATCTTGGGCAACCTGCCCGTTTTGAAAAAAGTTGGTCCATTTGCAAGGGCCACCTGCCCACCCACTCACACTGGTCTACTTTCAGGGGCGACCTGCCCACACATACTCACACGCTGGTCTATTTTCACGGGTGACCTGCCCACACACTCATCCTACACATTCTCACGCTGGTCTATTTTCACGGGCGACCGACCCACACATACTCATGCTGGTCTATTTTCAGGGGCGACCTGCCCACACATACTCACGCTGGTCTATTTTCACGGGCGACCGACCCTCACATGCTCATGCTGGTCTATTTTCAGGGGCGCCCTGCCCACACATACTCACGCTGGTCTATTTTCACGGGCGACCTGCCCACACATACTCATTGTGGTCTATTTTCACGGGCGACCTGCCCAAACACTCATCCCACACATTCTCTCATTGGTCTATTTTCACGGGCGACCGGCCTACACACATGCTGGTCTATTTTCACGGGTGACCTGCCCAGACATACTCACGCTGGTCTATTTTCACTGGTGACCTGCCCACACATACTCATTGTGGTCTATTTTCATGGGCGACCTGCCCAAACACTCATCCCACACATTCTCACATTGGTCTATTTTCACAGGCGACCGGCCTACACATACTCACGTTGGTCTATTTTCACGGACGACCTGCCCACACATACTCACGCTGGTCTATTTTCACGGGCGACCTGCCCACACATATACACACTAGTCTATTTTCAGGGGTGACCTGCCCAGACATACTCATTGTGGTCTATTTTCACGGGCGACCTGCCCACATATACTCATGCTGGTCTATTTTCACGGGTGACCTGCCCAGACATACTCACGCTGGTCTATTTTCAAGGGCGACCTGCCCTTTTGATTGGGTAACCTGAGATCCCATCTGACAATCTCCTTTAACCAGAACCAAAATTAGTGTGTAGCTCGGTCAACCTGAAATCCCATTTGGGAATTCCCTTTAACCAAAGCTAAGCTCTGTGTGTGCTGGAGTTAACCTGAGATCCCATCTGGTGATCTCTTTTAACCAGAATCGATACAAAGATGTGTGTGTGGTCTCATTGTAATGGGTGACCTACCCAGTTGAAAGATGATGGTCTCATTATGATGGGTGACCTACCCAAGTGGAAAAAATAATGGTCTCATTGTGATGGGTGACCTACCCAAATGAAGATGATGGTCTCATTATGATGGGTGACCTACCCAGATGGAAAAAATGATGGTCTCATTATGATGGATGACCTACCCAAGTGGAAAAAATGATGGTCTCATTATGATGGGTGACCTACCCAGAAAAAAATAACGAATGGTCTCATTATAATGGGTGACCTACCCAGAGAAAATGATGATGGCTTAAAGGCGCACTTGAAATGAGGTAGGGTTAGAAAACACACTACCCAAGAGACGGTGGCTCAAAGGCGCACTCAGAATGAGGTAGGGTTAAAAACACACTACCTGAGAAGATGGTGGCTCAAAGGCACACTCGGAAAGAGATGAGGGCTCAAAGGCGCACTCAGAATGAGGTAGGGTTAAAAACGCACTACCTGAGAAGATGGTGATGAAACACCGATATGACAATGCTAAAAAAAATGCATTATGATCAATATGCATGTACACGTACCTGAGAAATATAGGTCCCCCCCTCTTTGATGATCCATCGTCATAGGGTGCCTTAATTTGCTTTCCAAAGCTTTCTTTGTTCTTTCCATGCATTGGCTCATTCACGTGATAGCCATCACTAAGTTGTAAATGCAGTACCTATCTTAGGCTGTCTTCGACAGTTACTACTCTCGTTGTTCATCAAGCTTGACTCTGTCCCCAAGTGTGGTGTTGCTTGATTCATTATGAAGGATTTTCTCTCCTGAATTCTTCTGAGAATTATCCTTTGATTAACTGTTGGCCTTTTGCCAACACCCATCAAGATTGTCAATCGATCATGAACTTGTCTCTAGTTGAAACATACCCTTCAAGTATGTTATCATCAGCCTTCATGGAACTGCCAAGTCATCAGACATGCATCTCATAGTTTGCAGTAAAAAGCTTATCGTTGTAATCTCAATGTTCTTCTCCATGGATTCCTCTCAACTTGTCAAATTAGATCATGAAGAAATGTATTGTAATTAGTAATGATCTTCATCACCCATATTCTTGCGGTGAAGTGTGCATTTGAGCCAAGATGAAGATGTCCTTCAGATGTAGCGTTGCTCATCAAGTGATGCTGAACTTCACTTGATCACAAACTGTATTTGAACAACATTGCCCCCAGTGATGATCTGAATGCTCGTTCATCTGTCTATACTCAAAAAGTTTTTCTTTGTCATTGCTCGATGCTAAACATAACTTTGATGGACTTTGACAACTCATCATCTGGTTTTTTCTTTGCCCCCTAGCTGAGCTGAATACTGTTTGTTTTCCTTCTTAGAGTCCACTGTATTGCCCCTAGATGGTTAACTTTTCAAGGAGTGTTGAGAAGAATTGATGTCATTTCATGTCAAGGATTTCGCAAGCTCAATCGATGTTCTTCTTTGTTTGACAATCTTGTTCTAGAATCAAATCTCATCTTTCAAAGATCATGTCTATTCACATCTAATTGTTGAAATAAAATCAGAGAGGTGTTAACTTTGGAAAAGATCTTTTGAAAATCGAGCTTCTTCGATCAAAGATCCAACATATGTTATTCAATGTAGTCCTTTGATTGTCCTAAATTTTGAAAACATAAATGACCCGTTGTAAGATTAAAATGACTTTGCATGGTTCTTTATGTCAGTTTTAATCTTTGATATTGGGGTTTATCTTTTGATGGTCTGCGATAAGGTGACCTTCTGTGAACTTCAAGAAACAAAAGGCTCAAGCTAAAACTTGAGGATTCATCAAGGAAGTTGTTTTTTTTTTTTAAACACCAATTTCATTAGCATGCATAATGACCAGTAATTTAATCCATGAAGCCACGACTCTTATGGAAAACTCTTCAAGTTTTGAGAGCGCCATTTATCAATTCAAATTGCTTACTTGATCAAAAAGGACTTCTAAAAGCACGTAATGCAAGCTATGGTTAATGGCTATGAAAAAGGGAGAGAAAATTCACAGGCTCAAAAAGTGTTTGAGGGTGTCAAAGACCCAGGATCAACATCAACTATTCATCAATTTTCTTTCTCTTATTGTCATAGTAGAGAAAGTGACATATAACCTTGTTAATCTCAAGTATCAGAATTCTCTTAACATAGGTCATAATGCAAATCCAACTTTTCTTTGATGAATAACCAATATAATCTTTTTTTTTTTAAGACACGAAAGGCTTTATCCTAGACACACCGAAAGACATGAAACTTGATTTTTGGTGTTGACTTCTGGCATTTGCTGTGTCTTTCGTCAATTGAAACTTTTTTTGCCTCTTCTAGAATTGATAGGCATTCTTCTTCATTTCCATTTTTTCCTCTTTTTTTTTTTTTGCTTTTACATAGCCTTCCCAAAGTTTACTTGGATGACCCTCAATCTATGGCTTTTTCTAGCCCTTTCTTAATCATTAGACTTTTGTTCTAAGCCTTTTCCCTTATCCATTGACTCTAACAGTGTCTTCAAAATATCTCTCATTTGCCCCCAGTGTAGGGTGTGATCCTAGTCAGGGTTTTTTTTTGAAAGAAAATATTTAACCAGGCTCAAAATGGGACTGCAAGGGATAATATTTCAAGAAATGTGAAAGGATAACAAAGATGGCCTTTTCTCATTTCAAGCAAGGTCGGTTAGAATCGATATTTTTTGACCTCGTCCCATGTAATGATTTGGACTTGTAAGAGTCAATGATTCACGAGTCCATAACTGCTGAATCCACTACATGTCATTATGCATACTGTTAAAACTTAGCTATATGATGTGTGGTTCAGTTTCAGGAGGTATGGGTTCAAAATTGTTTGGTCACCTCATGTCATTTTCAAGCATTGAGTCATTTTTGCAATCAAAATACTTTTAATCTTCAGGATTGATTAATCTTAATCGCATGTTGGAGCTTGATCAAAATATTTTATCAAAATAAAATTTGAAAGAAACATCTCATGTTTTCATAACAACAAAGAGACAAGGAAAAGACATGTTTTGTTGAAGGGTGAGATATGATCCCAAAACAAAATGCAAAATGGCAAAAATCTATAACAAAGATGATTGACAATTTAACCCCTTCTTAGATCAGCTTCTCTAGCAATATCTGTGTTTTGCCACGCAATTCCGTGCACTCATCATTCTGTGGATGTTCTGGTGACAAAATGATCGATGACATCATCTTTCACAAACTCAGCTCGATTCCTGAAACTTTTGCATTTGTTCAACTAAAATGGCCGAGGACTCCACCATGACAACACATCTCTTGTCTGGATTAAACCATCTATAAAACAGTGGTTGCATGGGATTAGTCGGAGTCAGGCAAGATTCTAGAATCTGGCCGATGTTGGTCGACAAACTTAAATGGCAGAGGGATGCCAATCTTAGCAAAGACATTTGAGCAATTGATGCTACAATGAGATCTGGTTAAACCACATAACTATGGTTTTCCATCTTCAGAGTCATCTCCTGATTCAACTCTCTTCACAATTCTAAAATCCACGGTAGAGCCTTCAATCTTTCCCATAGCTCTTTCAATTCTTTCGACAATCTTCACAACATCATGCCAATCTTCCAATGTTGTTGCGGTTGTATGAGAATTGTTGGAAACCCCCCACTAGCTAGGTAATCTTGGCAACATACAGAAACATGCAGTACCACCACTACCGACGTGTGGAATCGCGCGTTGTATCAACTGGAAGAGAATGTCATGAATCTAAAACTCTTTCATCTCACCTTCGACTGCTCACAGACAATTCCACAAACAGACACATATAGAAGGAGTTCTACTCTATTGAAGTTTCAGTCATGTCTCTGCTTTCTACTTCTGCATTTTCATGCTAACACTTGTAAGAGAAAATTATAGATGATCTGAAACTATTGCATCTCTTCTTGGATTTCCCACTTGTAGATCCACAAATAGATTCCTGCCAATAGAGCTCTGTTACATTGAAGTTTGATGTCTGCTCAATATTTTTCAGACCAAGTCTGGCTCTTCACCTACTCCAGTGTCTTTGTGCTGAAATTGATGAGAGATTTTTATAGCATATGCAACTAATAAATTCCCTCTTGCATTTCCAACTTCTAGAGCCATAAATGAATTTTTGTAAAGAGAGAGCTCTGCCACATTGAAGTTCGATGACTACTCATATTTTCAGGCCAAGTCTGACTCTTCTGCCTACTACAATGTTTAGATGGTGCCACTGGTGGGAGAAAGTTTCAAAGCATATAAAACTACTACATCCCCTCTTGCATTCCCCACTAGCAGATCCATAAACAAATCCCTACAAACAAAGCTCTGCCATGTTAAAGTTCAGTGTCCAATCACTTTTTTTGGACCAACATCTGGTGCTGCTGAACTGGAATTGAGCTCATAGTGGGGGTCACTTCAAAGAAGGCCAATGCACCATACATAGAAGGCTAGTAGCTATTGGATGTCATTGGAAGATGTGGAGGCTATGAGCAACTAACAATGCAACTGACCAAAAACAATGGTTGTCATTAGTTGGTGATTGGAGGCGTTGCTGCCGTTGTTCATGACTAAAGGAGAGGTGCAGCTTAAATGGACGTGGGCAAACAGTGTTCCCACAGAAAAAGGTGCAGACATTCTCTTCCCATTTGATGCTCAACTCTTGTTCGGGCAGATCTGAGTTTAGCTGCTTCATCTTTGATGCTCTCAACTTCCTTTTGACAATGAGCCTCTCTCTGACCCTTTTTTTTATTTGACATCATCGTTTTTCAATCAGGGGTAGCAAAGCTTATTAGGAGGACCTATTTTCCATCCTAATGCATGCATGGTAAATGCATGACATGTAATCTATATGATGAACTTGCCCCTTGAAGGGTGATATTTGGTCATAATTCTTGCATGATGAGACAAGAATTCTTTTTTATTCTTGCTCAAACTCTACAAATAAAAATTTCTTAAGTGATGACCATTATATCCCCCGTAAGTCCTGAATTCAAGATGCTTCAAGAAGGGCTTGCTCAGATGCAAACAAATATGTACGAGCATACATCCTAAAGACAGGTTCTAATCTTTTTACGTGAGACAAAGGGTAGGTTTACTACTTGATCTCAAAAAGGTCTCTTGTTGTCCCAGTGATCATCCTCGTAAAGGCAATATAGGGGCTCAGCAGATAGTGAAATGGTACATATACCAATCACTAACAATCTAAGCACTCAACAAAGAGTTGGGGTATACACAAACTTAAACCTTGACTAAAAGTCGTAAGGTAAGCGGCTAGTCCCCCACCTAATCTAAAGCTCGTGTGTGCTTTCAAAAATTAAAATTTGTGATGCATGAGACAATTCTATACAATGCATAAACAAAACAAAAATAAATCAAGACAAAATGCAAAAAAAATTAAACACATCAAAAACATAAAGCTTAGTCCAATAATGTTGAAAACATTACCTTTCCCCAGTGGAGTCGCCATTCTGTCGCACGTCCGCGCGCGGCGTTTCAATGATTTTCCATTCTTTTTGCTTGATTTGGGGTCTTGGGAGTCGCCACCTAGTATTTGCATGAAGGTTACTAGGAAACCCGAATTTACTGGTCTTTGTCAGAAATTCAAAGGTAAAGGACTGATTGTGGCTAGGAAAGGTATTAGCACCCCTAGCACACCCTACCTAAGATAAGCTGCTTTGCAGTTTGATGTGATTTGAAAATTTGAAATATTAATCAAATTCTTAAGATTTTAATAAATCAGTTATTAAATCCCAAAATAAATGTAGAAACATGTTCTTACATTTTCACGAGAAATATAACTTAATTTTAATGTAGAAACATGTTCTTACATTTTCACGAGAAATATAACTTAATTTTATTTCTCCTTAAGATATTTAATCATATTCAAATTAAACATTTAATTCTTCTTATCTTTTTTTTATATATGATTTAATAACAGAAAAAAATAAAAAAATACAAACACACATCTGATTAGTACTTAAAAGTGTATTTTTATCATGGTTTTATATCATCATTTTGCACGTGAAGTATCAATAACTCCTTAACCAAAGCATGTTTTATAATAATATATCTAATAATATAAGATACCTTTAATTTGTGGTAAATGTCTATTTTTAATGCAGGCCTATCACATAAATGAAAGGATTGATTGATGACTTGAAGAACTTAAATTGCATGGATAAAGAGACTTGAAGAACTTAAATTGCAAGGATAAAGAGATGGTCAAACTTAGAGAAGAGATGTCGGTGCAATCCAAACCGGAACACTGTTCGGTAATTGGGTCATATCTTGAGCTACAGATCTCAGATTTAGGTCCAATTTATATGGATGGAAAGGTAAGACATATGCCTAAAACTTTCATATGGAGCCCAAGATCTAAAAAGGCCATTATCAAGTCCGAATTGTAGCAACAACAAAGAAGCCCGAATCTGTCTTCCAGCCCGAGCACTGTTCGGTATTTCGGCCATATCTGGAGTTCTAGAAGTCCAAATGAGCTGAATTGTTTACACAAGAAACCTGAGACAATTTCCTACAACTTTCATGTTTGCAACTGGCTCCAGTTTTGACGTTATCAATGACGTTTTGGGCAGACAAGAGAAGATAAGGATTGTCACCAAGTCAAAAGTTGGCCACCCACTTATCAATTAGACATCAAATCAATAGTTCCCAATTTTGGCCTATAAAAGGAGGCATTTGCCATGCATTTAGGCATCTTGGTTTCCAGATCAAGATCATGCTCTTCTTTTCTCTCTTTGTATTTTTTGTAATGTTTATGCTTTACTTTCATTAATATCAAGTTTATGCCTTTCATTTCCTTTCCTTTACTTAGTTAACTTTTATGTTCTTATTTTGTTTATTTGTTTTCCTTTCTTTCATTATGTCTAGCTAAGTTAATTATGTCAAGGTGAAAAGGTTACACTAATGGTGTAAGAATAAGTATAATGTAAACTTAATATGGACTTTAATGTTTGATACTAACATGTTTTATATTTGTTATCTTGTTCACTCTTTAATACTTTGCTTGTTAAATGACTAATCTTGATTTATGTTGTATAACACTTGGTACAACAAATGCTTGGCACTTTCATAGCCCATAATGTATGGTATAACCGACACCTGAGCTATGAAAGGAACTTGATTTGTTGTTAACATAAGTTATAATCATGAATGCTTGACGAGATTTACAAGTATTAGCATTAATTGAATAAGATGACTAATGTAATCATGTTAACAATATATAATCTGATTGGAACCTCCTTTGTGTGTGGTTTCCATTTCAATAATAAGAGTTTATACTATACTTGTTTGATATACCATTAGTGGAACCTCTAACCTTGACATTTGTTATTATTATTGTTTAATCCTTACATTAATTTTCCACCTCCAAGTCATCATCATCATCTTCTTCTTCTCTTTCTTTATTATTATTATTATTATTACTACTACTATAATTTTCCATCTCCAAGTTCTCATTATTACTACTACTACTATTATTATTATTACTATTATTATTATTATTATTATTATTATTATTGTTATTGTTATTATTATTATTATTATTGTTGTTGTTGTTATTGTTATTGTTATTGTTGTTGTATTATTGTTATTTATAATTTGTACAAATAACCTCCCTGTGGTTCGACCCCGGTCTTGCCGGGTTATTTATTACTTCGACACTCCTGCACTTGGGAGAAGACAACAATCTTTTCGTCGTGTCAAGTTTTTGGCGCCGTTGCCGGGGAGGTAAGTTCTTGTATAAATTATCGTATTTATTTTATTTTCTCTTTTCACTTTTCTTGTATATAACTTTGTTTCTTTTTTATTTTGTTTTCTTCCTCCTTCTTTTGCTTTCTTCTTCTTTTTTTTTATTCCTACACGTGCATGAGAGTGTGGTCACGTACATCGAGTGGTAGACTTTGTAGGATATCCTCATCATTTTCAGAAAATATGGCCGAAGAAGATAATCAATCACTTCATAATGAAAATAATGAGAATAACCGTGCTAGAACACTTAGAGACCACATGAATCCCACAAGAACAAGTGCACCATCATGCATAGTTTTTCCTCCTGATGCATCTCATTTTAATTTTAAACCAGGTATTATTCAACTTTTACCTTCTTTTCATGGTTTAGAATTGGAAAATCCATACTTGCATTTAAGGGAATTTGAGGAGGTCTGCAACACATATAATAATTTAAATTGTAGCATGAACACCATTAGATTAAAGCTTTTTCCTTTTTCATTAAAAGATAAAGCTAAAACATGGCTACAAAATTTGAGACTAGGATCCATTCGTGCTTGGGATGAAATGCAACAACAATTTTTAAAGAAGTTTTTCCCATCTCATAGAACAAACTCTTTCAAGAGACAAATCACCACTTTCACTCAAAAACCAGGAGAAACATTTTACAAATGTTGGGATAGGTATCGAGACTTGCTTAGTACTTGCCCTCATCATGGTTTTGAAACATGGAGATTGGTTTCACATTTCTATGAAGGGTTAACACCTAAAGATAGGCAAATGGTTGAATTGATGTGCAATGGAACTTTTGAAGATAAAGACCCTGATGAAGCAATGGAGTACTTAGACTTGTTAGCTGAAAATGCTCAAAATTGGGACACCGCGGGTACATATGAGGCACCGAGTAAAACTCAACCTCATACATCTAGTGGAGGTCTGTACAACCTTAGGGAAGTACATCTAGTGGAGGTATGTACAACCTTAGGGAAGATCATGACCTTCAAGCCAAGTTTGCATCTTTAGCTAGAAAAGTCGAGGCACTAGAATTGAAAAAGAGTGGTCAATTAAAATCCGTTGAAAACATTGTGTGTCAAATCTGTGAAACAAATGAACACTCAACCAATGATTGTCCAACCTTGCCTTCTTTTAAGGAATGTCTCCATGAACAAGCCCATGCTTTAAACGGTTTCCAAAGGGCCAACCACAACCCATACTCCCAAACATACAACCCTGGTTGGAGAAATCACCCAAGTTTCAATTGGAAGAGTGAGAACAACAATGCACAAACTTCACAACCACCATTTCAAGCACACCATAATTTCCAAAATTCTCATGGATATGCACCTCCTTATGCTCCACCTCCTAGAAGAAATCTTGAGGAAACATTGCATGCATTCATTGAAAAGCAAGAGACAATCAATACTCAACTTGCTCAAAACATGACATATTTTAAAGATACTCTTGCTAAATTAACATCTGCTCTCAGTTTCCAAGAGAAAGGTAAGTTTCCATCTCAAACACAACAAAATCCCAAAGGGCAATACAATGCAAATGCAAGTAGTTCCGGAAGCCAACACATGGATCAACTCAAATCAGTCACTACTCTACGCAGTGGTAAGGTTATTGAAAAACCCTCTCTTGAACCTTATGAGAAAGATGATGAGTCAATCTCTGAGGGTAAGGAAGGGGTTGAATCTGAAAATTGCAAAGAAACGACTGATTCACCGCCAGCACTTCCATTTCCTCATGCCATGACCAAACAAAGGAAAGTCAACCATAACTTTGAAATTTATGAAATTTTCAAACAAGTAAGGATCAATATACCTTTGCTGGATGCTATTAAACAGGTTCCTTCCTATGCTAAATTTTTGAAAGATCTATGCACTGTGAAGAGGAAACTGAATGTGAAAAAGAAAGCCTTTCTAGCCGAACAAGTAAGTGCTATTCTTCAAAACAATAATGCTTTGAAATATAAAGACCCTGGTTGTCCTACAATTTCTTGCTTTATTGGAGAGCATAAAATTGAAAGAGCCTTACTTGATCTTGGTGCTAGTGTGAATTTACTTCCATATTCAGTTTTTCAGAGTCTCAATCTAAGTGAGTTAAAACCAACTTCTATATCTCTTTTACTTGCCGATAGATCTGTAAAAGTGCCTAGAGGAATAATTGAAGATGTGTTAGTACAAGTCGATAAATTCATTTATCCTGTGGATTTTATTGTCTTGGACACAGAACCTGTTGAAGCATGTAATTCATTTCCTGTTATTTTAAGACGTCCGTTTCTTGCAACTTCTAATGCATTGATTAATTGTAGGAATGGACTGATGAAGCTATCATTTGGAAACATGACATTGGAGATGAATATTTTCAACATTTGCAAGCAACCTGGAGATGATAATGATTTACAAGAAGTAGATCATATTGACGAATTAGTTTATGATCAACTTGAATCTACTTTAAGTAAAAATGAGTTGGATGAATCTGAAGATTTGCAAATGATTTATTCTGAGGAAGAAATCATGGATGAAACAAGCACCGAAAATGTTGATGCGAATCTTTTGTCAACAGTGATAACAGATTCGACATCTAACATCACACCAATCGATGATTACTTTCCTAACAAATCCTTACTTTCTCTTAGTCCAATGCCTTGGTATGATAAAAATATCAATTTTCTTTCTTTAGGAGATTTGCCAGCTGATTGGAGTACCCAAGAAAAAGAAAAGTTTTTGAACGAAGTGAAGAATTTTTATTGTGATGACCCTACCTTATTCAAATATTGTCCTGATCAAATATTTCAAAGATTCATTCCCGACAATGAGGTAAGTAGTGTCATTAAACTTTGTCATTCTGAAGCATGTGGAAGTTATTTCTCGTCAAAAAAGACAATTGCAAAAATCTTGCAAAATGGATTTTATTGGCCCACCATGTTCAAGGACACACATGCATTTTGTAAAACTTGTGAAAATTGTCAAAAAATTGACACTGGTCAAAAAGTTTTGTTTTATGATTCTCAACTCTATGCACTCCCTAAAGAGCTAAGATTAAGATGGACCAATCCTTATGGGGCCTGTGATATTGAGAATTCAATGAATGACAATGATTTTAAGGAAAATGGACATCGTTTGAAAGCTTACTTTGATAATTTTCCTAGTAAAAATGAATCAGCTGGTTTGAATGATCTTGTAGATAAAGGTTGATTATTTTGTTTTTCTCACATTTTTTTTTTATGTTTCTTTTTGAGTGATTTTTGCTAGTTTCTCTCACCCTTGTCAAAACTGCGGATAACGGTACTCCGTGACTTAAGTCGGTTCTTTCAGTTTCCCATAATTACTGATATTTATGTATATATTTGTGCAATTCTTTGAATCTCTCTTCCAATTCTCATTTGAAAATGGACACTAATCTTGAAAAATTGAAAAAGTATTTTCCCGCTCTGCCTCAGAATGCGATTACAAAAATTTACCGTGCTAGATGTGCAAGATTGAGATTATTCCTCAGAATGCGATTACAAAAATTGCCTCAGAATGCGATTACAAAAATTTACCGTGCTAGATGTGCAAGATTGAGATTATTAATGAATCATGGAATTCCTGAAGATATTCGTTGGTTGATTGAAGCAAAGGTCCGATTATCAGGTGAGTCCTCTAACTTCTTCATTTCACACATGCCTGGAACAGGTAAAAGCACTTTTGCAAAGAAGCGTCGTGCAAAACGACTGGATGTCTGTCATCGATGTGCTAGATGGACTTGTAATACACAATGTCGTTCTTTAGGAATGGTATCTATAAACCGTGAAGATAAAATACAATTCATTAAGGATGGCCTGAGTAAGGAGTCTTTAGATAATCTTCTATTGACTCTTGAGACGCATCCTAGTGGAGATGTGCATCGTGCAATTCATGATTTATGGCCACTATTTCATAAAGAACATGATCGACTTAGTCTTGGGAATCTGACTAAAAAAGACCTTGTTTGCCAGTTTTTAAGAAAACTGGATGGGAAGCCTATCCCCGACCCATAGAGGGCGTTTAAGCCGTTCTTGGACGTAAAACCAAGGGAAGATGTGAGCCACAATCACAACTACCTGTACATACACATGTTTTTTTCAAAAGTAAATAAATAAATAAATAAAAAGAGAGAGAGAGAGTGTGAGACTCCAGCTGGCCTACATATAGATGTTATGATTGCCTTTCTAATTTCTCATCTATAAAACCCTCTTTTCCTTCCTTTCATTTCTACTCAACCCATACATTCAACAAATACAGAAGTGTGTAGAAATGGCAAGTTCCTCAAGTCATCAAATAAGAAATATCTGTGTTTTTGGTGGATCTAGTCCTGGGAAAGAAAAGGAGTTTTTAGAATCAGCAAACCATCTTGGTCAGGTGCTAGCTGAGAGAAAGATTCATTTAGTGTATGGGGGAGGCAGTCTTGGGTTAATGGGAGGTGTGTCAATAGCTGCATTTTTAGGAGGTAGTCAAGTTTTGGGGGTCGTCCCTGAAGCTTTGGCACAAGGGGACATCATTGGAAAAACAATTGGAGAGGAACTTCAGGTCTCCACAATGTCGGCTCGAATGAATGCAATGTTTAACCATGCTGATGCTTTCATTGCTTTACCAGGTGGTCTAGGCACATTGGAAGAGATCTTTCATATTTCCTCTTGGGCTCAATTGCACATTCACCATAAACCCATTGGTTTGTTAAATGTTAATGGTTATTATGATAAGTTGTTGTCTTTTCTTGATCATGCTGTGGAACAGGAATTTCTAACATCTTCTGCACGACAAATCATAATCTCTGCTACTACTGCTGAACAATTGATTGACCAACTACAATCTTTCACTCCTGTGATTGATCCTTCCATGAGTCGCATAAATTGGTCATCTAAGGAAAGCCGTAAAAAGCTTAGATTGGATTTGAGCCTTCATTTGTGAATTTTTGTGTCTTTTGGTTTTATTATTATGTTTTGTTATTTCTTATTTTTGTTTCAGTGTGTTTCAGGTTTTGTCAGTGTTCGTTATTTCAGGTGATATCTTTTATACTCTATCTTTCTACCTTAGAACATTGAGGACAATGTCTCGTTTTGGTTGGGGGGAGAGGGTAGTAGTTGATAAAAAAAAAAAAATTGTTTTACATTTCATAAAGCATGTGCATAATTGCTGTTACTAGGATGGCAGAGTAAAGGAGTTCTTTTGCTAAAGTGACTCTTGAGACGCATCTTAGTAACCATTCTTAACAAGGTCTATTATAATACTTCCTGAAATATTCAGGTTTACAAACTCTCGTATTGTTACCACTTAATTCTGCTCATATACTTATTTAACATGTATTTTTAAACCTTAATTTACACACACACACTTTAACATATGATTGTGGGTTGCATATTGGATTATTACATTATTTATGTTCTTTTGTTAAAGGTAACAACTAAGGGAAAGGGATTGTATATAATTAAAAAAAAAAAAACATGAAAAACAAAAACAAAAAAAAAAAAAGAAAAAAAAAATGATGATAATAAAAATGTAGATAAGTTTGGTTTTGTAGCCTCCCTAACCTACGCAATTAAGCCCGAAGGGGTGTTTTAACACCTAATACCCTAAAGTCAACTGACTTGGGAGCTATTGGCCCAACGCTTGTTACATGGGTTGAGGAGAAAAGCTTAAGGGAATCAAACATTGCACTATCTACATATCAGTATCTGCGACCCGAGTTACTAAGCTCGTAGGGGTGTCTTAACACCTAATGCCCTAAGACCAACTGGTCTGGGAGTCATTAGCTGAAAGCTCGTTACATGGGTTAAAGATGCATGATGTTTTTAAAGTATATGTATATAGAGTTAAAAAAAAAAAAAAAAAAAAGACAAAAATAGTAATCCCAACCCAAGGAAGTTAACCTTAAACATTAGAACAAAAATTTTGTTTTCTTCCAAGAAAAGCCCCATAATTATGTGTTGATACATTGAATACAAAAGAAAGGTTTATTAATATCTTGTTAAGAGGTATTGAGCAGATATATAAATTTAATGAGAGTTTGTTTATCTGGATAGATTAATGGAAGTTAAATGATGAATACCTTGCTTTGTGGAATTTGCAAATTGTTTTTCTATTTTACGCTTTGATTACTAGGGACTAGTAATAAGCTGGTTGGGGGGTGTGATTAGTACTTAAAAGTGCATTTTTATCATGGTTTTATATCATCATTTTGCACTTGAAGTATCAATAACTCCCTAACTAAAATATGTTTTATAATAATGTATCTAATAATATAAGATACCTATAATTTGTGGTAAATGTCTATTTTTAATGCAGGTCTATCACATAAATGAAAGGATTGATTGATGACTTGAAGAACTTAAATTGCATGGATAAAGAGATGGTCAAACTTAGAGAAGAGATGTCGGTGCAATCCAAACCGGAACACTGTTCGGTAATTGGGTCATATCTGGAGCTACAGATCTCAGATTTAGGTCCAATTTATATGGATGGAAAGGTAAGACATAGGCCTACAACTTTCATATGGAGCCCAAGATCTAAAAAGGCCATTATCAAGTCCAAATTGTAGCAACAACAAAGAAGCCCGAATCTGTCTTCCAGCCCGAGCACTGTTCGGTATTTTGGCCATATCTGGAGTTCTAGAAGTCCAAATGAGCTGAATTTTTTACACAAGAAAGCTGAGACAATTGCCTACAACTTTCATGTTTGCAAGTGGCTCCAGTTTTGACGTTATCAATGACGTTTTGGGCAGACAAGAGAAGATAAGGATTGTCACCAAGTCAAAAGTTGGCCACCCACTTATCAATTAGTCATCAAATCAATAGTTCCCAATTTTGGCCTATAAAAGGAGGCATTTGCCATGCATTTAGGCATCTTGGTTTCCAGATCAAGATCATGCTCTTGCTTTCTCTCTTTGTATTTTTTGTAATGTTTATGTTTTGCTTTCATTAATATTAAGTTTATGCCTTTCATTTCCTTTCCTTTACTTAGTTAGCTTTTATGTTCTTATTTTGTTTTTCTATTTTCCTTTCTTTCATTATGTCTAGCTAAGTTAATTATGTCAAGGTGAAAAGGTTACACTAATGGTGTGAGAATAAGTATAATGTAAACTTAATATGGACTTTAATGTTTGATACTAACATGTTTTATATTTGTTATCTTGTTCACTCTTTAATACTTTGCTTGTTAAATGATTAATCTTGATTTATGTCGTATAACACTTGGTACAACAAATGCTTGGCACTTTCATAGCCCATAATGTATGGTATAACCGACACCTGAGCTATGAAAGGAACTTGATTTGTTGTTGACATAAGTTATAATCATGAATGCTTGACGAGATTTACAAGTATTAGCATTAATTGAATAAGATGACTAATGTAATCATGTTAACAATATATAATCTGATTGGAACCTCCTTTGTGTGTGGTTTTCAATTCAATAATAAGAGTTTATACTATACTTGTTTGACATACCATTAGTGGAACCTCTAACCTTGACATTTGTTATTATTATTGTTTAATCGTTACATTAATATTCCATCTCAAAGTTCTCATCATCTTCTTCTTCTTCTCCTTCTTTTTCTTTATTATTAATATTATTATTATATTACTATTATTATTAGTATTACTACTACTACTACTAGTATTATTATTATTATTATTGTTATTATTGTTATTATTACTATTGTTGTTGTTGTTATTGTTGTTTTATTATTGTTATTTATAATTTGTACAAATAACCTCCCTGTGGTTCGACCCCGGTCTTGCCGGGTTATTTATTACTTCGACACTCCTGCACTTGGGAGAAGACATCAATCTTTTAGTCGTGTCAGACTACACCAGCATCTCTTTTCTATGTTTGACCATCTCTTTATCCTTTTAATTTCAGTTCTTAAACTCATCAATTAATCTTTTTATTTATATGATAGGCTGCATTTAAGATGAACATTTACCAGAAATTAAAGGTATCTTATATTATTAGATATGTTATTATAAAACATACTTTAATTAAGGAGTTATTGATACCTCAAATGCAAAATGATGATAAAAAATCTTGATAAAAATACACTTTTAAGTACTAATCAATACATATGAAGAAAGTTTAGAAGATAATTTCCCACAACTTCCATAAAGTTGGCTATAATTCTGATATTAGCAATGACGTTTTGGCCAGCCAATAATATCAATAATCAGCCCATAATATCAAAAAACCAGCAACCATTAATGTCAAAAACCAGCTACCAAATCAATGGATGGCCACCAATTATTCAATCAATCAATAATTCTAAATCTTAGCCTATAAAGGGAGACATTTTCCATGTATTTAGTCATATTAATTTTCAGATCAAAGTCATCTTCTTTCTTTCTCTCTACATCTTTGTAATGTTCAAGTTTTCTTTCTCTTTTCTTTAGGAATGGTATCTATAAAATGCTATAGTAATCTCTTGTTTATGCTCTTTCATTTCCTTTCCTATACTTAGTTAGCTTATATTATGTTTATGTTCTTATATTGTTTATTTGTGTTTTTCTCCTTCTTAATGTTTAGCTAAGTTAATTATGTCAAGGTGAAAAGGTTTCTCTAATGGTGTTAGAATAGGTATAATATAAACTCAACATGAGCTTTAAATGTTTATATCTAAGAAAGATTGTTATTAACATGTTTTATCTTTTTATCTTACTAATTCTTAATACCTTGCTTATTAAATGGTTAATCTAGATTTGTGTTGTATAACTCTTGGTACATCAAATGCTTGATCCTTCGTAGTCTTCGGTTGACATCGTTATTATGATAGGAACTTGATTTGTTGTTAACATAAACTAGCAACATAAATAATGCCTAATGATATTTATAAGTATGGTGTTACTTAGATAAGATGATTAATATGATCATGTTAATAATTTATAATGAGCTAATAATGAGAAATCATCCGATTGGAACCTCCTTTGTGTGTGGTTTTCAGTTGAGTAATAAAAAGAGTTTATATTATATTTATTTGAAATACCATTAGTGAATCCTATAACCTTGACATATGTTTTATTATTGTTTAATCCTTACATCAATATCACATCCCAAAACTTTCTTCAACTCTGCTTC
The DNA here is from genome assembly GCF_000495115.2 of Populus euphratica. Classification (NCBI taxonomy): domain Eukaryota; kingdom Viridiplantae; phylum Streptophyta; class Magnoliopsida; order Malpighiales; family Salicaceae; genus Populus; species Populus euphratica. The sequence continues at coordinate 72,568 of NW_011500686.1, read as the reverse complement.
TGTTATTATTCTCTTCAAATCTTTTTCTTTATTTTTAATTTATATAATTCACCTCCCTATGGTTCAACCCCGGTCTTGTTGGGTTATTTTACTTTGACACTCTTGCACTTTGGATAAGACATCAACTCTTTAATCGTGTCAAGTTGATACTTTCAAGTGAGTGAATATAGAGCTACAAACCTGTAAATTGAACAAAGTTGGATCCAAATAGAAGATGTTAATAGCTTTTACCAACTTAGGTGGTCTTCAATGATGATGACATCCAAATTGCTCTAATGAAGCTGTGAAAGTGGCAAACCCAGTCAGCTTTGACTGAGATACATATTTGCACAAAACCACCTAATGTTTTTATGTGTTCACACATAAAAATTTTCAGAGGGTTTTTATCAAAGGCTAAGAACACTTCTCTCAAGATCAAAGGGTTGAAACATTTACCTTGGCCTCTAAGTTTGATCAAGAACACTTCTCTCAAGATCAAAGGGTTGAAACACTTACCTTGACTTCTAAGTTTGATCAAAACCAACTAAATCCTAAATCATCTATCCTGTGATAAAACCAACATAGTTTTAGTTTGTTAGAACCCTAACAAACTCATCAAGAAGCTCTGAATTAGCCTATAAAATAAGAGGCAATCTGACAGACGAAAAAAAATGACAAAAAGGAAGAAATTTGGCTAAGGTCTAAGGGATTCAATAATGAGTTCAAAAACTTAATAAAGGTTCAAAGGTTTGGCCTTGGTGTGTTTAGAGATAAGAAGAAAGAAAAGCATCAATATAAGTCCTTTTTTATTGAAGATTTAAAGCTTGATATGTATACTTTTACAAACTTTAAAAGTGAAGTCCATGAGGCCTGCTAGATTCAAAACCTTTTGTTTACTATATAGTGCAATTTTTTTTTCTAGCATATTAATGTGTTGGATATGAAAAATGTTGTCCAATTTTTTTTTTTAATGTCATTATGGTGTTAAGCTTGCATTTAATTTGATGCTGAAAAATATAGTTTTTTTATTCTTAATCTTATTTGAAGTTTATTATTATTGTTGCTAGGATGTTTAGGAGGTGTTTGATTTTGATAAAATGAAGTAGAAGAAAGAAGTTAGAAATGTGACAATAGTTAGTTCTATGTTGGTTAAGACATAGGTTCTTGGGTTTTGATTAAGTTCATTAAGTGTCCACATGCTAGTTTTGAACTCAAAATCTTAAGTAGGTTATTCTTAAGTTGATAGTTTTCAAAATCAAAATCTATTGCATGTTCATGATGTTTTGGTAGTATTTGTTAATGTTTTTGATTCAAACATGTTTGCTCTTGGTAATATGGTTTATATGAACCAAAAACTAGAAGTTTAGAGACCTAGAAGATCATGACTGGTTTTTTCTAGGTTTTTTTTGGCAATTTTCTTCGTGTTCTTGGGAAGAACATTGCCTTAGTTTCTAGATTTGGACCATTTTGGTCAATTTCTTTGCACATAAACTTTTTTATGCATGATTAAACAATAATATGGTGTTTAGTTTTATTAATAACATGTTTTAAATGGTTTTTAATCCTAGGATTTTGGTTTCAAAATCATGATGTGTAAGTGAAAATCAAAGTGAGTGAATATTAGATTATTGATCCTTGCATGATTTTTCAAAATATATATGCTTTTGTTTTGATCAAATCTGGCTTGATTCGAAACCCATATTGTTGGGTTTGGTTTGAAATGTTCTTGGTTTTTTTTTTTTTTATGTTTGATATGATTTTGTAAGAACATTTTATGTCTTTTGTGTTTTTTTTTTGTTTTGATTTGTTTTAGTTTAAATCTCTATTTTGGTTTAGTTTTGGGTAAAACCTTGGTTTTTTTAATTGAATTCATGGTTGAACAGTGTTTTCGGGTCGACTTGGTCAGGTTAAAATCGGGTTACTTGGTAAAGGCTTATTGGGTTTGCTAGTATTTTTGTGAAAGGATTTTTTGGCCTCAGGGGTTATTTGTCAAATATACCCTTAGACTTATTTTGATTGCTTTATTTTTGAATAAAAATGGATTTTGCCAAACAAACACTAAATAAATTCCAAAAGAACTTTACGACTAATAAAAAATTATTTGTAGGTCTCTCGCACCTTTTTCCAACATTTTTATTTAATATTAAGGCTATAATATACTTATACTGTAAGATGTGGGCCTGTTATTAAAAAACACGTTTTTAATTGAAATTTTGAAAAAAATATCTTCTTATTTAAAAAATATAAAAATATATTTTATTTAGCGTGTATACGACTAAGTCTCTAAAAAAAAATATAATGAAAAATCATATTTAAAAAGAAATAAAAAAATATATGGTGAGTTTTAGCATTTGTTTATATGCAAAAATATCTTTGCATATATTTTTGGATATAATAATTAATTTATTAAATACATGAAAACTTGGCCAATATTTCAATAGCTCTTTTTTTTTTAATAGACAAGAATTAATGAATATGAGTTGTGAAAAACTCTTTTGCCTTCCATGATAGTTGAACTCTGTCAGGGCACCTACATGGACCCTTCATATAAGAATTTATCTAGACATACGAGCTTATAATAAATTCAAAATGCTAGAATTATTCATAAGAGTAATTATTTTTTGAGCTATAGATTGACCATCAGTTATGAACTCATCAAAACCTTTCAATCACATGAAAACTACATAGTATAGCTTACCTTATATAAGGTGCATTAGGAGTGCTAATACCTTTCCTAACCACAACCATTTCCTTGCTCTTGAAACCCCATGTCACTCATTAACGTGTGACAGAATGATGACTCCACTGAAGACCTTCTATTTTGACAGTATTGGACTAGAGTTTGTGTGTTTTATGTGATTTGATGTGTTTAAATTTTTACATTTGGCTTCTTTACTTATTTATGTTTTAGCATGTTTTATCCTTCTCATTGTTATACGTTGCATATAGATTAATGTCTTCATTCATCACTAATCTATTTATGATATATTGCTTTAGAATGCACACACATTTAGGTTAGGTAGGGGAGTAATGACTTACCCTATGACTTTCAATCAAAGTTTAAGTTCGGGAAACCATCTGACTCTTTGATGTGTGCTTAGACTGGTAATGATTGGTATACATGTCATCTTATTACCTATTAAGCCTTTATATTGCCTTCATAAAGGTGATCACTGAGACAACAAGAGAGCCTTTTAGAGACCAAGTAGCATACCTACCCCCTGTCTCATGTAAAAGGATTAGAACTACTTTTAGGGTGTATGCTCCCTACACATATTTTACATAAAGACAAGTCCTTCATGTAGCATCATAAGTTCAAGACTTACGGGTGATATAATAGTTGCCACATTGGAAATTTTCATTATAGAGTTTAAGTAAGAATCAAAATTCTTACTCATTATGAAAAGAAACAACCATGTGTTACAATTTGAATGACGAGTTCATCATATAAAAATATCATCATACATTTAACATGCATGCTCACATGTTGAAATATAGGCTCCCCAAATCTAATTTTCCCCTAAAGAGTTAAGAGTTGCCAATGTCTAATGTTATTAAGGAGGATTTTGCTCGACTTCTAATCTAGAAGTATCATTGTGGTTTTCTTCAAGCCGATAACAAGAACCTTTGCTTTACTATGAACTCAGTTTATGATCTATGTTAGGATGTCATCTATGAAGTTTTAACGCATTCATGAATGGATACGGTAGGGATATGTAGGTTTCTTTCCAAGAAGTGCAACAAGTTCACTTATGAATCCACTTTCATGAAACTACACAATTAAAGAACCAACACTGTCTCTAGGTTATTTTTTATGCAAAATATGATAAAAAATGAATATCATGTTTCCTTTGTTTCAATTGACACTTTAAAATCCCATCCTGAAATGTCATTTGATTCCCTTTCTAATTAAGTGGAGATTGTGGCATCAACAAATTAAGAAGTGTTACTTTGCCACATATACCATGAACCATGCTATTATGTGACCAACCTTACTACCAAACAATGACACAAGATCCCAAATTCAAAGACACGATAGATACTACTTTGGCATGATGGTTGAAAGATCAAAGCCTTTACATTATAAGATCATGAGATTCTCAAGGCCCAAGTTTCAACCATATGATAAAGAATTCTATATATACCACTATGATAGAGTTGAGTTGTTTGACTCAAAAAAGGGAGATGAAAGCTGTTGGATGAAGAAAAGTTGAAATAGAAAGAGTCCCATGAATGGTTCACTTCATTGGCTTACTTTGAAGAGAAAAATATTTGTAGTTTATGTGAAGAGGAAGAGCTATTGCTTGTTTCTACTTCCTCAACTAGTCTTTAAGGGAAATGATAACAAAGATATTAGGTTTATTAAATACAAAGAAAAACTTTCCATGACCTAAATTGATAAGGAGAGCGCTTTCATTAAAATCTAGATCATGAAGAGTTACAATGGAACAAAAGGCATTCAATAAACTTAATGGTTTTAATAAGGAAAAAACCTCTTGAAATTCCTTTAGCCTTTTGCAATGCTGACATTGTGCTGATGAAAAAATATTTTCTTGACATCATATTTTTCAATTTCAAGATTGAAAGCATTGATATGCTATGATTAGGGAAGGGTTTTCTCCATAGATGCTTCCTACTTGAATCCACTTTTATTGCCAAGGAAGGAGCGAAATTGGACATAACATTGTATTTGTCATGCCCCTAAGAATGATTGCCCCAAACCATTATTCTTTAAGTGGTATAATCTAGATAAAAGATGTTAATAGTTGCTGATTGTACATCAAAAGTGTCATTAAGTCTCTTATTTTACATATATATATATATATTTATTGTTTTTATTTGGTTTTTTTTTATAATAATTGATGTGCTTTTTAGTAATGAAGTTTTTTTTTAATTTTCGATAGGTTTTTGGAGTTTAAATGAATTAATTCAGAAAATTCAACATCGGAATTTAGAACAAAGAATTGAAAAGATATTTAGTTGAAGATTGAAGCAAATCTTGGTTCAATTAAGTGCTTCAAATTTACCCCAAAAATTAATTCTATTCCAATTCTAAAAAAGAATATCATATGATCTATTTCAAGCCCAAACTTGCCTTATGTTGTGTACAAACCTCAACTATTAAACACTCAAGGTTTCAATGTCAATCTTAGCCCAAATACTAGGTACATTTGTATCCTTATTTGATGCTTAAATTCAGCCCCAAATCAACCTTCAAATTAGCCCAAGCACAATCCATGATCTTACATGTCCACACAACAAATAACAATTGATTTATTTTGGGTAATCCATTGATCCAAGAAGGCAAGCACATGGATGGAAAGCTGGAGGGGACATTGTTACATTATTTTGGGTCAAAAAGAAGGAAGAGACAGCTCATAAATGAGGAAGAAAAACATGCACCAAAGTGGTTGCAAAGCTGGCTTGATTTGATTTTTCAGAACACCTTTTGGTGTTTTGCCCATAACTTTTGACTCAGGTGTCCAAATGAGCTGTTATTAATGATTTGGAAAGGTGAAAAAATTTCCTATAAATATGTCTATAATAGACTTTTCCAAAAAAGGCTTGTAAGAGGGTCTAAATTGCTGTCCAAAGTTAGCATCAGATTTGTGTCTGAATTTTTACTGAAATTGTGTTGTGTTCTTCTTTATAGATTTCGGTTCTTTAGCTTATAAAACTTATTATTTCAGTTTGATTCAAGTTATTTCATGTTTATTGAAGTGTTCTTATATATAATCATGGTTGGCTAATCTCTTTCTTGGATCCAAATCAAGGATGATGGTGGTTAAGGTGAGTTCTTTAAGATATGAATGAATCTTAATGTTTATCTTCTCATTTTCTTCATGAATGACTTATTATTGCAAAGAAATTTTAGAAACCATTTAGGTAATGTTATAATCTTGAATTTTTATGCACAAACTTTAGTTTTGGTATAGAGATTGCTTGATTCAATGTCTTACTTAGTATGAAAGTACTTGTTCATTCTTAAGCAATAATCAATCTTCATCCTTTTAAACTTCATTGTAATATCTTCCGATTTAATATCACCATCGTTGATATTAGGTTGAGTTATCTTATATATCTTGAAGGAATCACCAATACATCACCATTAAAATTGATTTGGACCAAGACTTACTTTTTCTTATCATTTAAAATCTATTTACACGTTTTCATCTTTGAAAACAAATCCATCAATTATTTTCAACCAAGTTATTATTAATTTAATTTCTCTTGAGTTTTTTTTTGTTACCTAGCTTATTTTATAGATCCAGCTCTCTGTGGATATGACCTCGATCTTACCGAGTTAATTGCTACATCGCATACTCGTGCACTTGCGAGTTAAAACAAGCCGATCATAAAAAGCGGTCAAGCAGTTGCAAGAATTTCAAGTATCAAATTTGGAAGTTGGTGAGCAAGAGGAAGTTGAGTTTATGAAGGATAATTTCATCTACCATATAGTCATTGGATTATCATGAGTGATTAGTACTTAAAAATGCATTTTAATCAAGGTTTTATATCATCATTTTGTACTTGAAGTATCAATAACTCCTTAACTAGAGCATGTTTTACAATAACAAGTTTGATAATATAAGATAACTTTAATTTATGGTAAATGCTCATTTTAAATATAGGTATATCTCACAATTCAAAGGATTGATTGTTGTGATTAACTATTGAAAGTGAAAGGACAAAGAAAAGGCTAAGCTTAGAAAGGAGATGTCGATTCAATTCAAATTCGAATATTTTTTAGTCATTGGGTCATATCTAGAGCTATAGATCTTGGATTTTAGTTTGGTTTATAAAGTGCATTTTTATCATGGTTTTATATCATCATTTTGCACTTGAAGTATCAATAACTCCTTAACTAGAACATGTTTTGTAATAACAAG
>NW_011500686.1:39415-65689 GCF_000495115.2 Populus euphratica | reverse complement strand
GGGAAAGACCCAAATATACCATTTTTGAATTCAAAATTTGGCCATAAAAGAGAAGTCAGAATTTGTCCTGTAATCTAGCCCAAACACTACTCAGAATTTTACCCATAGTTGGAGTTTTAGAAGGGAAAATTACATGAACTTTGGTGAATGGAAGGAAAAGATAATTTCCAACAACTTTCATGAAGAACACTTTGCCAAATTCTGATTGCATCAATGTCATTTCATCTAGCCAAAATGCTTGAGTGTTGATGTCAACCAAGTCCACTAAATCAATAGTTGGCTACTACATCAATAATTAATTACCAAATCAATAGTTCTAAATTTTAACCTATAAAAAGAGGCATTTGCCATTCGCTTAGGCATCTTGGTTTTCAGATCAAGATCATGTTCTTGCTCTCTCTCTTTATATTTTTGTAATGATTAAGTTTTACTTTCATTAATCCCTTGTTTAAGCTTTTTATTTCCTTTACTATACTTAGTTAACTTATATTATGTTTATGTTTTTATATTGTTTATTTATGTTTTTCTTTTTTATAATGTTTACCTAAGTTTATCATGTTAAGGTGTACATGTTTCACTAATGGTGTGAGGATATGAATAATATAAACTCAATATGGACTTCAATACTTATTTTCTAAACAACTTGCTATTAACATATCTTATCATTTTTTTCTTATTAATTCTTAATACCTTGCTTATGAAATGGTTAATCTAGATTTGTGTTGTATAACACTTGGTACACCAAATACTTGATTCTTTATAATTTTCAGCCGACATCTTTGTTATGAAAAGAACTTGATTTGTTGTCAACACAAGTTAGCATCATGAATACTATATAAAATTTATAAGTATGGTATTACGTAAATAAGATAATTAATATGATCATATTGATAATTTATAAAGATTTTATACTTTGCCTATCTATAATACTATTAGTGAATCCTTTAACCTTGACATTTGTTTTTATCATTGTTTAATCTTCACATTAATTTTATATCTCAAGGTCCTTTTTAACTCATCACCATCATCATCATTATCATCATCATCATCATTGTTGTTGTTGTTATTTGGTACTTTTGCATATTGAAGGATGCCTTTTGGATTATATAATGCACCAGCCACGTTTCAAAGATGCATGCTTAGCATATTCAGTGATATGGTTGAACGTTTTCTTTATATTTTTATGGATGATTTTTTTGTTTTTTGGCGATTCATTTGATGATTGTTTGACTAACTTAGAGAAGGTTTTGAGCAAGTGTGAAGAAAAGAATCTTGTGCTGAATTTGGAAAAATATCATTTTATGGTAACAAATAGCATTATATTTGATCACATTGTTTCATCAAAAGGAATTGAGGTTGACAAATTTAAAATCGAATAAATTGCCAACTTGCCAACACCAAAATCTATTAAAGATGTAGATCATTCTTAGAACATGCTGGTTTTTATAGAAGGTTCATTAGATTTTAATGTCATATCCAAGCCATTGTTTAACCTTCCAACAAAGAAAAATGTTTTTGAATGGAATGAACAATGTGAAAAAGCCTTTGTTAAACTTAAAAGCTTGCTTATTTCTGCTCTAGTCATTCAACCTCGATTGGTCATTTTCTTTTGAAATAATATGTGATGCTAATGATTATGTCGTATATGCTGTTTTAAGATAAAGAAAAGATAAAAAACCCTATATGATTTACTATGCAAGTAAAACTTTAAATAATGCTTAAATAAATTACATTATCATTGAAAAAGGACTACTTGCAATAGTAGTATTTGCATGTGACAAGTTCAGATCTTATCTTGTTGACTCACCTGTTGTTGTTTTTAGTGATAATGCAGCTTTCAAATATCTTCTTTCAAAAAAAGAGTCTAAAGCTAGATTGATACGATGGATTTCATTACTTCAAGAATTTGATATCACAATCAAAGACAAGAAAGGCACGAAAATGTTGTCATAAATCATTTGTCAAGATTGACAACAGATTCAAGATTTGATATCACACTAATTGATGACTACTTTCCTGATGAATCCTTATTTTTTGTCTCTATAATGCCTTGGTTTGCTAATATTATTAAGTTTTTTCAGGACATTTGCCAACTCATTGGAGTACCCAAGACAAAAGAAAGTTCTTGAACGAAGTGAAGAACTTTTATTGGAATGACCTTTATTTATTCAAATATTGTCCTGATCAAATATTTTAAAGATGCATTCCTGACAATGAGGTAAGTATGTCATTAACTTTGTCATTCTGAGGCATGTGGAGGTCAATTCTTATCAAGAAAGACAACTACAGAAATCTTACAAAGTGGATTTTACTAGACCACTATGTTTAAGGACTTATATGCATTCTGCAAAACTTGTGAAAATTATCAAAAGTTGGGATCTATTTCAAAACATCACATGATGCCTTTAAATCCTATTCTTGTCATTATGATCTTTTACTATTGGGGTATAGATTTCATGGGTCCATTTCTTCCATCATTTGGTTTGTTGTACATATTAGTTGTAGTAGATTATGTTTCAAAATGGATAGAGGCAATTGCAAGTTGAAACAATGATCACAAAATAGTGATAAAGTTTTTGAAAGAATATTTTAAGTCAATTTGGAATCCCTCGAGCTATGATAATTGATGGTAGAACGTATTTCTGCAACAAGTCATTTGAGTCTTTAATAAAGAAATATAGAATCACACAGAAAATTGTTACCCCTTATCACCCTCAGACAAGTAGAACTTGCTAATAGGGAGATCAAACAAATCTTGGAGAAAACAATGAACTCTTATAGGAAAGATTAGCCTTTAAGACTTAATGATGTACTTTGGGTTTATTAAATTGCTTATAAAACATCATTAGGTATGTCACCTTATGAACTAGTCTATGGAAAATCTTGTCACTTTCCTGTGGAACTCGAACATAAAGCTTATTGGGCTATTAAAGCTTTTAGTTCAAACCTTGATGATACTAGTTTGCTGCAAAAATTACAAATAGATGAGCTTGAGGAAATAAGAAATAATACATATGAAAATTCAAGAATTTATAAAGCAAGAATCAAAGAGTTCCATTATAAGAAATTACTAAGAAAAACATTCAATGTTGGTAAAAAGGTCTTGCTTTATAATTCTCGACTCCATTTATTTTCTGGAAAACTAAGATTTAGATAGAGCGGTCTTTTTATTGTGAAACATGTGCATCCATATAGGGCTTGTGATATTGAGAAGCCAAAGAATGATAATGTTTTCAAGGTAAGTGGACATCGTTTGAAAATTTATTTTGATAATTTTTCAATTGAAAATGACTCTATTGAATTAGGTGATCCTGTATATAAAGATTGATTCCTTTTCTCACATTGTTTTTGTGTTTCTTTTTGGTGAGACCTTTATTTTGCTAGTTTCTCTTACCCTGGTCAAATGGCGGATAATGGTACTCCTTGACTTTTAAGTCGGTTTTTGCAGTTTTCTATAATAACTGATATCTGTATATATAGTTGTGCAATTCTTTACTCTTTCTTCCTTCTTTGCATCTCTTCTCACTTGAAAATGGACACCACTCTTGAAAAATTAAAAAAGTATTTTCTCACTCTATCTGAGAATGCAATTACAAAAATGTAACGTGCTAGATGTGCAAGATTGAGATTGTGAATGAACCATGAAATTCTTGAAGATATTCGTTGGCTAATTAAGATAAAGGTTCGATTATCAGGTGAGTCCTCTAATTCTTTCATTTTAGACATGCCTGGAATAGGTAAAAGCACTTTTGTAAAGAAACATCATGCAAAACAACTAAAAGTCTATCACAGATGTGCCAGATGGACTTGTAATGCAAAATATCATTCTTTAGGAATGGTATTTGTAAACCGTAGAGATAAAATACAGTTCATCAAGGGTGACCTGAGTAAGGAGTCTTTAGATAACCTTCTATTGACTCTTGAGACGGACCCTAGTGGAGATGTGTATCGTACAATTCATAATTTATGACCACAATTCCATAAACAACATGCCCAATATAGTCTTGAAAATCTAACTAAAAATAATCGTGTTTGCTAGTTTTTAAGAAAACTGGATGGAAAGCCTATCCCTAACCCATGAAGGTGTTTAAGTCATTCTTGGATGTAAAACTAAAGGGAGGATATGAGCCATAATCATAACAACTTGTATATACACATGTTTTCAACTTATACCTACACATGTTTTCCAAAAAAAAAAGGAGAAAGAGAGAGAGAGACTCCAATTGGCCTATATATAAGTGGTAGGATTGCATTTTCACTTTCTCATCTACAAAATCTTCTCTTCCTTCCCGTTATTTCTACTCAACCCACACATTCAATAGATATCGAAGTGTGTAGAAATGGCAAGTTCCTTAAGTTATCAAATAAGAAATATTTATGTTTTCGGTGGATCTAGTCCTGGAAAGAAAACGAGTTTTTAGAATCAACAAATTATCTTAGTTAGGTATTTGTTAAGAGAAAGATTCAATTAGTGTATGAAGGAGGCAACATTGTGTTAAGGGGGGTATGTCAAGAGCTGTATTTTTAGGAGGTAGTCAAGTTTTAGGGGTCATCCCTAAAACTTTAACAAAAAAGGACCTCTTTGGATGAATAATTAGAGATGAGCTACATGTCTCCACAATGTCTGATCAACTAAATACAATGTTTACACACGTTGATGCCTTCATTACCTTACTAGGTGGTTTGGTCACATCAGAAGAGATCTTTCATATTTTCTTTTGATCCCAACTTTACATTGACCATAAACCTATAGGTTTGTTACATGTTAATGGTTTTTATGATAAATTGTTATCTTTTTTTTATCAAGCTGTGGAACAGGAATTTCTAACATCTTCAGCACAACAAATCATAATCTATGCTGTTACTGCTAAACAATTGATTGACTAATTACAATCTTTCATCCCTATAATTGATCCCTCTATGGGTCACATAAATTGGTCAACTATGAAAAATCGTAAAAAGCTTAGATTAAATTTGAGCATTTGTTTGTGAAACCATGTGTCTTTTGATTTTATTATTTATTTTATTATTTCTTATATTTGTTTAAGTGTGTTTCAGGTTTGTTAGTGTTCGTTGTTTTAGGTGATATTTTCTATACTCTATCTTTCTACTTTAGAACATTGAGGACAATATCTTATTTTGGTTAGAGGGAAAGGGTAATAGTTGATACTTAAAAAAAAAAATAACTAACTGTGTTTTCTATTTACAAAACCATTGTTACTAAGATGGTAGAGTTAAGGAGTTCTTTTGTTAAAGTAACTCTTGAGACACATCTTAGTAATCATTTTTAATAAGGTCTATCAAAATACTTCTTGAAATATTCAGGTTTACAAACTCTTACATTATTATCAATTGCTTCTGCTCATATACTCATTTAACAAGTATTCTTAAACTTTCATTTTCACAAGCACACTTTAACATATGATTGTGGGTTGCACATTAGATTATTACATTATTTATGTTCTTTTGTTAAAGGTAACAACTAAAGGAAAAAGATAATATATAATTTATAAAATAAATAAATAAATAAATAAAAATAATTGATGATAATAAAAACATAGATAAGTTTGGTTTTGTAGCCTCCTTAACCTAAGCAATTAAGTTAGAAATGGTGTTTTAACACCACTATCATAAATTCAACAGACTTGAAAGCTATTAACCTAGTATTTGTTACATGGGTTAAGGAGAAAAGCTTAAGGAAATCAAATATTGCATTATTTACGTATCAGTATCTGTAACCCGGGTCATTAAAATCGTAGGGATGTCTCAACACCTAATGCCCTAAGACCAATTGGTTTAGGATTCATTAGCCGAAAGCTCATTACATGGTTTAATGATGTATTATTTTTTAAGTTATATGCATATATAAAAAAAGAAAAAAAAAGATAATAATCCCAACCCAAGGAAGTTAACCTTAAAAATTAGAACATAATATTGTTTTCTTTCAATAAAAGCCCCATCACCTATATTTTCATACATTGAGCATATAAAAAGAAGGTTTATTAATATTTTGTTTAAGATGTATTTAGCATATATATATAAATTTAATTAGAGTTTGTTTACTTAGATAGATTAATGGAAGTTAAATGATGAATGTCTTGCTTTGTGGAACTTGCAAATTGTTTTTCCATTTTAACACTTTGATTACTAGGGACTAGTAATTAGCTGGTTGGGGGAGTATGATTAGTACTTAAAAATATATTTTTATCAAGGTTTTATATAATCATTTTGTACTTGAAGTATCAATAACTTCTTAACTAGAACATGCTTTATAATAACAAGTCTGATAATATAAGATACTTTTAATTTATGGTAAATGTTTATTTTAAATGCAGCCCTATCACAAAAATAAAAGGATTGATTAACAATAATAATAACAATAACAACAATAACAATAGTAATAACAACAACAACAACAATAATAATAATAAAGAAAAAAAAGCAGAATAAAAAGAAAAAGATGAGAACTTTGAGATGGATTATTAATGTAAGAATTAAACAATGATAATAACAAATGTCAAGGTTAGAGGTTCCACTAATGGTATATCAAACAAGTATAGTATAAACTCTTATTATTCAATTGGAAACCACACAAAGAAGGTTCCAATCTGATTATAAATTGTTAACATGATTATATTAGTCATCTTATTCCATTAATGCTAATACTTGTAAATCTCGTCAAGCATTCATGATTATAACTTATGTTAACAACAAATCAAGTTCCTTTCATAGCTCAGGTGTCGGTTATACCATACAGTATGGGCTATGAAAGTGCCAAGCATTTGTTGTACCAAGTGTTATACAACATAAATCAAGATTAGTCATTTAACAAGCAAAGTATTAAAGAGTGAACAAGATAACAAATATAAACATGTTAGTATCAAGCATTAAAGTCCATATTAAGTTTACACTATACTTATTCTTACACCATTAGTGTAACCTTTTCATCTTGACATAATAAACTTAGCTAGACATAATGAAAGAAAGAAAAATAAATAAACAAAATAAGAACATAAATAAGATAAAAGTTAGCAAAGTAAAGGAAAGGAAATGAAAGATATAAACTTGATATTAATGAAAGCAAAGCATAAACATTACAAAAAATACAAAGAGAGAAAGCAAGAGCATGATCTTGATCTGGAAACCAAGATGCCTAAATGCATGGCAAATGCCTCCTTTTATAGGCCAAAATTGGAAACTATTAATTTGATGACTAATTGATGAGTGGGTGACCAACTCTTGACTTGGTAACAATCCTTATCTTCTCTTGTCTGCCCAAAACGTCATTGATAATATCAAAATTAGAGCCACTTGAATGATAAAAGTTGTAGGAAATTGTCTCAGCTTTCTTGTGTAAAAAATTCAGCTCATTTGGACTTCTAGAACTCCAGATATGGACCAAATACTGAACAGTGCTCGGGCTGGAAGACAGATTCAGGCTTCTTTGTTGTTACTACAATTTAGACTTGAAAATAGCCTTTTTAGATCTTGAGCTCCATATGAAAGTTGTAGGCCTATATCTTACCTTTCAATCCATATAATGTAGACCAAAATCTGAGATGTACAGCTCCAAATATGACCCAATTACCGAACAGTGTTTCAGTTTGGATTGCACCGATATCTCTTTTCTAAGTTTGGCCATCTTTTTGTTCTTTTAATTTAGTTCTTAAATTTATCAATCAATCCTTTCATTTATGTGATAGACCTGCATTTAAAATGAACATTTACCATAAATTAAAGGTATCTTATATTATTAGATATATTATTATAGAACATGCTTTAGTTAAGGAGTTATTGATAGTTCAAGTGCAAAATGATGATATAAAACCTTGATAAAAATACACTTTTAAGTATCAATCACACCCCCCAACTAGCTTATTGCTAGTCCCTAGTAACCAAAGAGTTAAAATAGAAAAATACTTTGCAAATTCCACAAAGCAAGGTAGTCATCATTTAACTTCCATTAATCTATCCAGATAAACAAACTCTCACTAAATTTATATATGTGCTCAATACCTCTTAACAAGATATTAATAAACCTTTCTTTTATGCTCAATATATTAACACATAATTATGGGGCTTTTCTTGGAAGAAAACAAAATTTTTGTTCTAATGTTTAAGGTTAACTTCCTTGGGTTGGGATTATTATTTTTTCTTCTTTTTCTTTTTTTTTTAATATATATACATATAACTTAAAACACCATGTATCTTTAACCCATGTAATGAGCTTTCAGCTAATGACTCCTAGACTAGTTGGTCTTAGGGCATTAGGTGTTGAGACACCTCTACGAGCTTAGTAACTCGGGTTCCAGATACTGATACGTAGATAGTGCAATGTTTGATTCCTTTAAGCTTTTCTCCTCAACCCATGTAACAAGAGTTGGGCCAATAGCTCCCAAGTCAGTTGACTTTAGGGTATTAGGTGTTAAAACACCCCTTCGGGCTTAATTGGTTAGGTTGGGGAGGCTATGAAACCAAACTTATCTATATTTTTATTATTATCATTTTTTTTCTTTTTTTTCCTTTTTTTTTTAATTATATACAATACCTTTCCCTTAGTTGTTATCTTTAACAAAAGAACATAAATAATGTAAAAATCCAATATGCAACCCACAATCATATGTTAAAGTGTGTGTATGTAAATTAAGGTTTAAGAATACATGTTAAATAAGTATATGAGCAAAATTAAGTGATAACAATGCGAGAGTTTGTAAACCTAAATATTTCAAGAAGTATTATGATAGACCTTATTAAGAATGGTTACTAAGATGCATCTCAAGAGTCATAAAAAGTTCTCCTTACTTAGCCATCATAGTAACAATAATTTTGCACATGTTTTATGAAATAGAAAACATATTTATTTTTTATTTTTTTTTAGCTACTACCCTCTTCCTCCAACCAAAACGAGACATTGTCCTCAATGTTATAAGGTAGAAAGATAGAGTATAGAAGATATCACCTAAAATAACACACACTAACAAACCTGAAACACACTGAAACAAATATAAGAAACAACAAAACACAATAATAAAACCAAAAGACACAAAGATTCACAAATAAAGGCTCAAATCTAATTTAAGCTTTTTACGGCTTTCCTTAGATGACCAATTTATACGACTCATAGAGGGATCAATTACAGGAATGAAAGATTGTAGTTGGTCAATCAATTGTTCAGCAATAGCAGGAGAGATTATGATTTATCGTGCAGAAGATGTTAGAAATTCCTGTTCCACAGCATGATCAAGAAAAGAGAACAACTTATCATAATAACCATTAACATTTAGCAAACCTATTGGTTTATGGTGAATGTGCTGTTGGGCCCAAGAGGAAATATGGAAGATCTCTTCCAATATGCCTAGACCACGTGGTAAAGCAATAAAAGTATCAGTATGGTTAAACATTACATTAATTCGAGTTGACATTATGGACACCTGAAGTTCCTCTCCAATTGTTTTTCCAATGATGTCCCTTGTGCTAAAGCTTCGGGGATGACCCCCAAAACTTGACTACCTCCTAAAAGTGCAGCTATTGACACACCTCCCATTAAACCAAGACTGTCTCCCCCATACACTAAATGAATCTTTCTCTCAGCTAGCACTTGACCAAGATGATTTGCTGTTTCTAAAACTCTTTTTCTTTCCCAGGACTAGATCCACCGAAATCATAAATATTTCTTATATGATGACCTAAGGAACTTGCCATTTCTACACACTTCTGTATTTGTTGAATGTATAGGTTGAGTAGAAATGAAAGGAAGGAAGAGAGGATTTTATAGATGAGAAATTAGAAAGGCAATCATACCACCTATATGTAGGCCAACTGGAGTCTCACACACACTCTCTCTCTTTCTCATTTATTTATTTATTTACTTTTGAAAAAGTATGTGTATGTACAGGTAGTTGTGATTGTGGCTCACATCTTTCCTTAGTTTTACATCTAAGAACGGCTTAAATGCCCTCTATGGGTCAGGGATAGGCTTCCCATCCAGTTTTCTTAAAAATTGACAAATAGGGTCTTTTTTAGTCAGATTCGCAAGACTAAGTCGAGCATGTTCTTTATGAAATAGTGGCCATAAATCATGAATTGCACAATGCACATCTCCACTAGGATGCGTCTTAAGAGTCAATAGAAGATGATCTAAAGACTCCTTACTCAGGCCATCCTTAATGAATTGTATTTTATCTTCACGGTTTATAGATACCATTCCTAAAGAATGATATTGTGCATTACAAGTCCATCTGGCATATCGATGACAGACTTTCAGTCATTTTGCACGACGTTTCTTAGTAAAAGTACTTTTACCTATTACAGGCATGTGTAAAATGAAGGAATTAAAGGACTCACCTGATAATCGGACTTTTGCTTCAATCAACCAGCGAATATCTTTAGGAATTCCATGATTCATTAACAACCTCAATCTTGCACATATAGCATGGTAAATTTTTGTAATTGCATTATGAGGTAGAGCGGGAAAATACTTTTTTAATTTTTCAATATTAGTGTCCATTTTCAGATGAGAATTGGAAGAAAGATTCAAAGAATTGCATAAATATATACACAAATATCAGTTATTGTGGGAAACTGAAAGAACCGACTTAAGTCATGGAGTATCGTTATCTGTAATTTGACTAGGGTGAGAGAAACTAGCAAAAATCACTCAAAAAAAAACACAAAAACAATGTAAGAAAAACAAAATAATCAACCTTTATCTACAAGATCATTCAAACTAGTTGATTCATTTTCACTAGGAAAATTATCAAAGTAAGCTTTCAAACGATGTCCATTTTCCTTAAAAACATTGTCATTTATTGAATTCTCAATATCAAAGGCCCCATAAGGATTGTGATTAGTACTTAAAAGTGCATTCTCATTAAGGATTTATGTCATCATATTGCACCTAAAGTATCATTAAATTTCCTAACAAAAGCATGTTTTATATTAGCAAGTCTAAAAATATAATATACCTTTAATTCATGGTAAATGTTCATCCTAAATGCAGGTCTATCACATAAATAAAAGGATTGATTGATGAGTTTAAGGATTGAAATTGAAAGGATAAAAAGAAGGCCAAACTTAGCAAAGTGTTGCTGGCGCATTCCAAACTCGAACACCGTTCAGTAATTTGATCATATCTGGATCTGTAGATATCCGATTTAGGTCCATTTTATATCAATGGAAAGGTAAGACATAGACCTACAACTTTCATATGAAGTCAAAGACTCAGTTCTGCCATTTTCAAGCCCAAATCTTAGCAACAACGAAGACGTCGGAAGCTGTCCTGCAGCTCAAGCACTATTCGGTTTTTGGCTCATATCTTGAGTTCTAGAAGTCCAAATGAGCTCTGGTTTTTTTTTATGGAAAGCTGAGACAATTGCCCACATCTTCCACAATTCAGTTGGCTATAATTCTGATGTGAGCAATGACGTTTTGGCCAGCCAACAATATCAAAAATCAGCCCACAATATCAAAAAACCAGCAGCCATTAATGTCAAAAACCAGCCACCAAATCAATGGATGCCCACCAATTCTTCAATGAATCAATAGTTCTGAAACTTAGCCTATAAAAGGAGGTATTGTCCATGTATTTAGTCATATTAATTTTCAGATCAAAGTTATCTTCTTGCTTTCTCTCTACATCTTTGTAATGTTCAAGTTTTCTTTTATGCTATAGTAATCTCTTGTTTATGCTCTTTCATTTCCTTTCCTATACTTAGTTAGCTTATATTATGTTTATGTTCTTATATTGTTTATTTGTGTTTTTCTCCTTCTTAATGTTTAGCTAAGTTAATTATGTCAAGGTGAAAAGGTTTCTCTAATGGTGTTAGAATAGGTATAATATAAACTCAACATGAGCTTTAAATGTTTATATCTAAGAAAGATTGTTATTAACATGTTTTATCTTTTTATCTTACTAATTCTTAATACCTTGCTTATTAAATGTTTAATTTAGATTTGTGTTGTATAATATTTGGTACATCAAATGCTTGATCTTTCATAGTTTTCGGCCGAAATCGTTATTATGATAGAAACTTGATTTGTTGTTAACATAAACTAGCAACATGAATGCTTGATGATATTTATAAGTATGGTATTACTTATATAAGATAATTAATATGATCATGTTAGTAATTTATAATGAGCTAATAACGAGAAATCATCCGATTAGAACCTCCTTTGTGTGTGGTTTCTAGTTGAGTAATAAAAAGAGTTTATATTATATTTATTTGAAATACCATTAGTGAATCCTATAACCTTGACATATGTTTTGTTATTGTTTAATCCTTACATCAATATCACATCCCAAAACTTTCTTCAACTCCTTTTCTGTTATTATTCTCTTTAAATCTTTTTCTTTATTTGTAATTTATATAATTCACCTCCCTGTGGTTCGACCCCGGTCTTGCCGGGTTATTTTACTTTGACACTCCTGCACTTGGGATAAGACATCAACTCTTTGATCGTGTCAAGTTTTTGGCGCCGTTGCCGGGGAGGTAAGTTATTGTATAAATTAAATATTTTATTTTATTTTATTTTCACTTTTATTTGTTTTTCTAATTGTTGTTTCTTTTTCTTTTTCTTTTTTTTTTCTTTTCTTTTGTATTTGCATGAGAGTTTGGACACGTACATTAAGTGGTAGACTTTCTAGAAAATCATCATTTTCTTTAGAAAACATGGCCGAAGAAGATAACCAATCAATTCATAATGAGAATAATGAGAATAATCGTGTTAGAACACTTAGAGATCATATGAATCCAACAAGAACAAGTGCACCATCATGTATTGTTTTTCCTCCTGATGCATCTCATTTTAATTTTAAGCCAGGTATTATTCAACTTTTACCCACTTTTCATGGCTTAGAATTAGTAAATCCATACTTGCACTTAAGAGAATTTGAAGAAGTTTGTAACACTTATAATGACTTAAATTGTAGCATGAACACCATCAGATTAAAGCTTTTTCCTTTTTCGTTAAAAGATAAAGCTAAAACATGGCTACAAAATATTAGGTCAGGATCCATTCATGCGTGGGATGAAATGCAACAACAGTTTTTAAAGAAATTTTTCCCTTCTCATAGAACAAACTCTTTCAAAAGACAAATCACCACTTTTACTCAAAAACCAGGAGAAACATTTTATAAATGTTGGGATAGATATAAAGACTTGCTTAATACCTGTCCTCATCATGGTTTTGAAACATGGAGATTGGTTTCACAATTTTATGAAGGGTTAACACCTAAAGATAGACAAATGGTAGAATTGATGTGCAATGGAACTTTTGAAAATAAAGACCCTAATGAAACAATGGAGTACCTAGAGTTGCTAGCTGAAAATGCTCAAAATTGGGACACCACAAGTACTTGTGAGGCACCAGGTAAAACTCAACCTCATACATCTAATGGAGGCATGTATAGCCTTAGGGAAGATCATGACCTCCAAGCCAAATTTGCATCTTTAGCTAGAAAAGTTGAGGCACTAGAATTAAAAAAGAGTGGTCAATTAAAATCTGTTCAAGAAATTGTGTGTCAAATTTGTGAAACCAATGAACACTCAACCAATGATTGTCCCACGTTGCCTTCTTTTAAGGAATGTCTCCATGAACAAGCCAATGCTTTAAATAGTTTCCAAAGACCAAGTCATAACCCGTACTCACAAACATACAACCCTGGTTGGAGAAATCACCCAAATTTCAGTTGGAAGAGTGGTAACAATAATGCACAAACTTCACAGCCACCATTTCAAACACAACATAATTTTCAAAATTCTCATGGATATGCACCTCCTTATATTCCCCCTCCTAGAAGAAATCTTGAGGAAACATTACATGTATTCATTGAAAAGCAAGAGACAATCAACACTCAAAATGCTCAAACCATGGCTGATTTGAAAGATACTCTTGCAAAGTTCACATCTGCTCTCAGTTTTCAGGAGAAAGGTAAGTTTCCATCTCAACCCCAACAAAATCCCAAGGGACAATACAATTCAAGTACAAGCAGTTCTGGAAGCCAACATCTGGATCAAGTCAAATCAGTCACTACTCTCCGCAGTGGTAAGGTTATTAAAAAACCTATTCTTGAACCTTGTGAGAAAGAAGATGAGTTAGTCTCCAAGGGTAAGGAAATGGTTGAACCTGATCATTGCAAGGAAGAGACTGATTCCCCACCAGCACTTCCATTTCCTCATGCCATGACCAAACAAAGGAAAGTCAATCACAATTCTGAAATCTTTGAAACTTTCAAACAGGTAAGGATTAATATACCTTTGCTAGATGCTATTAAACAGGTACCATCTTATGCTAAATTTTTGAAAGATCTATGCACTGTAAAGAGAAAATTGAATGTGAAAAAGAAAGCCTTCTTAGCCGAACAAGTAAGTGCCATTCTTCAGAACAATAATGCTTTGAAATATAAAGACCCTGGTTGTCCTATAATTTCTTGCTTTATTGGAGAACATAAAATTGACAGAGCTTTACTTGATCTTGGAGCTAGTGTGAATTTACTTCCATATTCGGTTTTTCAAAGTCTAAATCTCGGTGAGTTAAAACCTATTTCTGTTACTCTTTTACTTGCTGATAGATCTATAAAAATGCCTAGAGGAATAGTTGAAGATGTGTTAGTACAAGTTGATAAATTCATCTTTCCTGTGGATTTTATTGTCTTGGATACACAACCTGTTGAAGCATGCAATTCAATTCCTGTTATTTTAGGACGTCCATTTCTTGCAACTTCTAATGCATTGATTAATTGTAGGAATGGAGTGATGAAGTTATCTTTTGGAAACATGACATTAAAAATGAATGTTTTTAACATTTGCAAGCAACCTGAAGATGATAATGATTTACAGGAAGTAGATTTTATTGAAAAAATAATTTATGATCAATTTGAAAATTCTTCCAATGAAACTGAGTTTAATGAATCTGAAGATTTGCAAATGGTTTGTTTTCAGGAAGAATCAAAGGCAAATATTTGGAGACCAAAAATTGAGGAATTGTCACCACGATCAATTGGGTCCATACCTTCAAGTGTTCAACCACCAAAACCCGATTTGAAGCCATTGCCATGTAATCTCAAATACTCATTTTTGGGAGAAAATGAAACTTTTCCGGTAATAATTTCTTCCAAACTTAATGTTCATCAAGAAGGTAAGTTATTACAAACTCTAAAAATGCACAAAAATGCATTAGGATGGACCATAACTGACATAAAAGGAATTAGTCCTTTGATTTGCACACACAAGATTTATTTGGAGGAAAATGCTAAACCCTCTAGAGAAATGCAACGAAGGCTTAATCCTAATATGAAAGAAGTAGTGAGGAATGAAGTCATTAAACTTCTAGATAATGGAATCATTTATCCTATTTCTGATAGCAAATGGGTAAGTCCTACTCAAGTTGTACCTAAAAAGTCTGAAGTTACTGTGATAACAAATGAGAAAAATGAGTTAATTCCAACGAGGACTATTACTGGTTGGCGCATGTGCATTGACTATAGAAAACTCAATTTAATGACTAGAAAAGATCACTTTCCTTTACCTTTCATGGATCAAATTCTAGAAAGAGTTGCAGGTCATGAATTTTATTGTTTTCTAGATGGTTATTCAGGTTACAACCAAATTGAAATTGCATTTGAAGATCAAGAGAAAACTACTTTCACATGTCCATTTGGTACATTTGCATACCGAAGGATGCCTTTTGGATTATGTAATGCCCCAGCCACGTTTCAAAGATGCATGCTTAGCATATTCAGTGATATGGTTGAACGTTTTCTTGAGATATTTATGGATGATTTTTCTGTTTTTGGTGATTCATTTGATAATTGTTTAACTAATTTGGAAAAGGTTTTGAACAGGTGTGAAGAGAAGAATCTTGTGTTGAATTGGGAAAAATGTCATTTTATGGTAACAAACGGCATTGTACTTGGTCACATTGTTTCATCAATAGGAATTGAGGTTGATAAATCTAAAATTGAGTTAATTGCCAACTTGCCAACACCAAAATCTGTTAAAAATGTTAGATCATTTTTAGGACATGCTGGTTTTTATAGAAGGTTTATCAAAGATTTTAGTATAATATCTAAGCCATTGTGTAACCTTCTAACAAAGGATAATGTTTTTGAATGGACTGAATATTGTGAAGAAGCCTTTGTTAAACTTAAAAACCTGCTTACATTTGCTCCTGTTATTCAACCTCCTGATTGGTCATTACCTTTTGAAATAATGTGTGATGCTAGTGATTATGCCGTGGGTGCTGTTTTAGGACAAAGAAAAGATAAGAAACCCTATGTCATTTACTATGCAAGTAAAACTTTAAATAGTGCTCAAATAAATTACACAACCATTGAAAAAGAATTACTTGCTGTAGTATTTGCGTGTGAAAAATTCAGATCTTATCTTGTTGGCTCACCTGTTATTGTTTTTAGCGATCATGCAGCGTTGAAATATCTTCTTTCCAAGAAGGATTCTAAAGCTAGATTGGTGCGGTGGATTTTGTTACTTCAAGAATTCGATATCACAATCAAGGATAAGAAAGGCACCGAAAATGTTGTCGTGGATCATTTGTCAAGATTGACAACTGATTCGAAATCTGACATCACGCCAATCGATGACTACTTTCCTGATGAATCTTTACTTTCTGTCACTACAATGCCTTGGTTTGCTAATATTGTTAATTTTCTTGTTTCAGGACATTTGCCAACGCATTGGGGCACTCAAGACAAAAGAAAGTTCTTGAACGAAGTGAAGAACTTTTATTGGGATGACCCTTATTTATTCAAATATTGTCCTGATCAAATATTTCGAAGATGCATTCCTGACAATGAGGTAAGTAATGTCATTAAATTTTGTCATTCTAAGGCATGTGGAGGTCATTTTTCATCAAAAAAGACAGCCGCAAAAATCTTACAATGTGGATTTTATTGGCCCACCATGTTCAAGGACACGCATGCATTCTGCAAATCTTGTGAAAATTGTCAAAAGTTAGGATCTCTTTCAAAACGTCATATGATGCCTTTAAGTACTATTCTTGTCATTGAAATCTTTGACTGTTGGGGTATAGATTTTATGGGTCCATTTCCTCCATCATTTGGTTTTGTGTACATATTAGTCGCAGTAGACTATGTTTCAAAATGGATAGAAGCAATTCCAAGTCGTAGCAATGATCATAAAACAGTCATTAAGTTTTTGAAAGAAAACATTTTAAGTCGATTTGGAATCCCTCGGGCCATGATAAGTGATGGTGGAACACATTTCTGTAACAAGCCATTTGAGTCTTTAATGAAGAAATATGGAATCACACACAAAGTTTCCACCCCTTATCACCCCCAGACAAATGGACAAGTAGAACTTGCTAATAGGGAGATCAAACAAATCTTGGAAAAAACAGTGAACCCTAATCGAAAGGACTGGTCTTTAAGACTTAATGATGCACTTTAGGCCTATCGAACTGCTTTTAAAACATCATTAGGTATGCCACCTTATAGGTTGGTTTATGGAAAACCTTGTCATTTGCCTGTGGAACTTGAATACAAAGCTTATTGGGCTATTAAAGCTTTCAATTCAAACCTGGATGATGCGAATCAGCTGCGTAAGTTACAAATAAATGAGCTTGAAGAAATAAGAAATGATGCATATGAGAATTCAAAAATTAATAAAGCAAGAATCAAAGACTTTCATGATAAAAGAATCTTGAGAAAAACATTTGATGTTGGTCAAAAAGTTTTGCTTTATAATTCTCGACTCCATTTATTTCCTGGAAAGCTAAGATCAAGATGGAGCGGTCCATTTGTTGTGAAACATGTATATCCTTATGGGGCCTTTGATATTGAGAATCCGAAGAATGGTAATGTTTTCAAGGTCAATGGACATCGTTTGAAAGCTTACTTTGATAATTTTCCTAGTGAAAATGAATCCATTGGTTTGAATGATCCTGTATATGAAGGTTGATTATTTTGTTTTTCTCATATTTTTTTTGTGTTTCTTTTTGGTGTGACTTTTGTTTTGCTAGTCTTTCTCCAACCCCAGTCAAATGGCGGATAACGGTACTCCATGAGTCTTAAGTCGGTTCTTTCAGTTTCCTATGATAATTGATATCTCTGTATATATTTGTTCAATTCCTTGTTTCTTCTCTTTTCTTTACATCTCTTCTGCACTTCTCTTTAAAAACAAAACAAAAAATGGACACCACTCTTGAAAAATTGAAAAAGTATTTTCCTGCTCTGCCTCAGAATGCGATTACAAAAATTTACCGTGCTAGGTGTGAAAGATTGAGGTTGTTAATGAACCATTGAATTCCTGAAGATATTCGCTGGATAATTGAAGCAAAGATCCGATTATCAGGTGAGTCTTCCAACTCTTTTATTTCATACATGCCTGGGACAGGTAAAAGCACTTTTGCAAAGAAACGTCGTGCAAAACGACTAAAAGTCTGTCACCGATGTGCCAGATGGACTTGTAATACAAAATGTCGTTCTTTAGGAATGGTATTTATAAACCGTGAAGATAAAATACAATTCATTAAGGATGGACTGAGTAAGGAGTCTTTAGATAATCTTCTATTAATTCTTGAGACGCATCCTAGTGGAGATGTGCATCGTGTAATTCATGATTTATGGCCTCATTTTCATAAAGAACATGATCGACTTAGTCTTGGGAATCTGACTGAAAAAGACCCTGTTTGCCAGTTTTTAAGAAAACTGGATGGGAAGCCTATCCCCGACCCATAGAGGGCGTTTAAGCCGTTCTTGGACGTAAAACCAAGGGAAAGCTGTGAGCCACAATCACAACTGCTTGTACATATATTTTTTTTTATATATATATATATATAATAATAAAATAATACCAATAAATAAATAAATAAAAAAGAAAGAGAGAGAGAGTAAGACTTCAGCTAGCCTATATATAGGTGGTATGCTTTGCATTTTCAATTGTTCATCTATAAAATCTTCTCTTCCTTCCCATCATTTCTACTCAACCCATTCATTCAGCATATATAGAAGTGTGTAGAAATGGCGAGTTTCTCTGTTTCTAAAATAAAAACTATTTGTGTTTTTGGTGGATCTAGTCCTGGGAAAGAAAAAGAATTTTTAGAATCAGCAAATCATCTTGGTCGGGTACTAGCTGAGAGAAAGATTCATTTAGTCTATGGGGGAGGCAGTCTTGGGTTAATGGGGGGTGTTTCAATAGCTGCATTTGTAGGAGGCAGTCAAGTTTTGGGGGTTGTCCCCAAAGCTTTAGCCGAAGGGGACATCATTGGAAAAACAATTGGAGAGGAATTACAGGTCTCTACAATGTCTGATAGAATGAATACAATGTTTAACCATGCCGATGCCTTCATTGCCTTACCAGGTGGTCTAGGTACATTGGAAGAGATCTTTCATATTTCCTCTTGGGCCCAACTGAACATTCACCATAAACCTATATGTTTGTTAAATGTTAATGGTTTTTATGATAATTTGTTATCTTTTCTTGATCAAGCTGTGGAACAGGAATTTCTAACATTTTCGGCATGACAAATCATAATCTCTGCTGCTACTGCTGAACAATTGATTGACCAACTACAATCTTTCATCCCTGTAATTGATCCCTCCATGAGTCAACTCAATTGGTCAAACATGAAATGCCATAAAAAGCTTAAATTGGATTTGAGCCTTGGTTTGTGAAAAATTATGTCTTTTGGTTTTATTAATAGCATAATATTTGTGTTTTGTTGTTTCTTATATTTGTTTTAGTGTGTTTCAGGTTTGTCAATAGTCGATGTTTCAGGTGATATCTTCTACACTCTATCTTTTTGCTTAGAACATTGAGGACAATGTCTCGTTTTGGTTGGGGGGAGAGGGTAGTAGTTGATATTAAAAAAAAAAAAAATTTATTACGTAACTTTATTTTCTATTATTTAAACCATTTGCAAAACTATTGTTACTAGGATGGTAGAGTAACGGAGGAACTTTAGTGACTCTTGAGACGCATCTTAGTAAACATTCTTAACAAGGTCTATTATAATACTTCTTGAAATATTCAGGTTTACAAACTCTTGGATTGTTATCTATAGATTCTGTTTATATGCTCATCTAACAAGTATTTCTAAACCTTCATTTTCACACACACACTCGAACATATGATTGTGGGTTGCACATTGGATTATTACATTATTTGTGTTCTTTTGTTAAAGGTAACAACTAAGGGAAAGGGATAGTATATAATATGCAAATAATAATAATAATAATAATAATAATAAAAAGAAAAAAAAAACAAAGTAGATAAGTTTGGTTTCGTAGCCTCCTTGACTTAAGCAAATAAGCCCGAAGGGGTGTTTGAACACCTAGTACCCTAAAGTCAACTGACTTGGGAGTTATTGGCCCAGTGCTTGTTACATGGGTTGAGGAGAAAGCTTAAGGGAATCAAACACTGCACTATCTACATATCAGTATTTGCAACCCGAGTTACTAAGCTCGTAGGGGTGTCTCAACACCTGATGCCCTAAGACCAACTGGTTTGGGAGTCATTAGCCGAAAGCTCGTTACATGGGTTCAGGATACATTGTGCTATAAATTCTTGCTTTTAAAAAAAAAGAGAGAAAAAAAAAAGATAACAATCCCAACCCAAGGAAGTTAACTTTAAACATTAGAACAAAAATTTTGTTTTCTTCCATGAAAAGCTCCATAGCTATGTTTTGATTTATTGAGCACCGAAAGAAGGTTTACTAATATCTTGTTTAAGAGGTATTAAGCAGATATATAAATTTAATGAGAGTTTGTTTATCTGGATAGATTAATAGAAGTTAAATGATGAATGCCTTGCTTTGTGGTATTTGCAAATTAGTTTTATATTTTAATGCTTTGATTACTAGGGACTAGTAATAAGCTGGTTGGGGGGTGTGATTAGTACTTAAAAATGCATTCTCATTAAGGATTTATATCATCATATTGCACCTAAAGTATCATTAAATTCCCTAACAAAAGCATGTTTTATATTAGCAAGTCTAAAAATATAATATATCTTTAATTCATGGTAAATATTCATCCTAAATGCAGGTCTATCACATAAATAAAAGGATTGATTGATGAGTTTAAGGATTGAAATTGAAAGGATAAAAAGAAGGCCAAACTTAGCAAAGTGTTGCTGGTGCATTCCAAACTCGAACACCGTTCAGTAATTTGATCATATCTGGAGCTGTAGATATCAGATTTAGGTCCATTTTATATCGATGGAAACGTAAGACATAGACCTACAACTTTCATATGAAGTCAAAGACTCAGTTCTGCCGTTTTCAAGCCCAAATCTTAGCAACAACGAAAACGTTGGAAGCTGTCCTGCAGCTCAAGCACTATTCGGTTTTTGGCTCATATCTTGAGTTCTAGAAGTCCAAATGAGCTCTGGTTTTTTTTTTATGGAAAGCTGAGACAATTGCCCACAGCTTCCACAATTCAGTTGGCTATAATTCTGATGTGAGCAATGACGTTTTGGCCAGCCAACAATATCAAAAATCAGCCCACAATATCAAAAAACCAGCAGCCATTAATGTCAAAAACCAGCCACCAAATCAATGGATGCCCACCAATTCTTCAATCAATCAATAGTTCTGAAACTTAGCCTATAAAAGGAGGCATTGTCCATGTATTTAGTCATATTAATTTTCAGATCAAAGTTATCTTCTTGCTTTCTCTCTACATCTTTGTAATGTTCAAGTTTTCTTTTATGCTATAGTAATCTCTTGTTTATGCTCTTTCATTTCCTTTCCTATACTTAGTTAGCTTATATTATGTTTATGTTCTTATATTGTTTATTTGTGTTTTTCTCCTTCTTAATGTTTAGCTAAGTTAATTATGTCAAGTGAAAAGGTTTCTCTAATGGTGTTAGAATAGGTATAATATAAACTCAACATGAGCTTTAAATGTTTATATCCAAGAAAGATTGTTATTAACATGTTTTATCTTTTTATCTTACTAATTCTTAATACCTTGCTTATTAAATGTTTAATTTAGATTTGTGTTGTATAATATTTGGTACATCAAATGCTTGATGTTTCATAGTTTTCGGCCGAAATCGTTATTATGATAGAAACTTGATTTGTTGTTAACATAAACTAGCAACATGAATGCTTGATGATATTTATAAGTATGGTATTACTTATATAAGATAATTAATATGATCATGTTAGTAATTTATAATGAGCTAATAACGAGAAATCATCCGATTATAACCTCCTTTGTGTGTGGTTTCTAGTTGAGTAATAAAAAGAGTTTATATTATATTTATTTGAAATACCATTAGTGAATCCTATAACCTTGACATATGTTTTGTTATTGTTTAATCCTTACATCAATATCACATCCCAAAACTTTCTTCAACTCCTTTTCTGTTATTATTCTCTTTAAATCTTTTTCTTTATTTGTAATTTATATAATTCACCTCCCTGTGGTTCGACCCCGGTCTTGCCGGGTTATTTTACTTTGACACTCCTGCACTTGGGATAAGACATCAACTCTTTGATCGTGTCAGTGGGGACCAAAAATCTTATCAAGTTTATATTGTAGGACCTTATTTTGATGTATTGAGAATTGAGAAGATTGATAATGATTAAGCACTCTCATTAATAAATAAAATTCAAATTTCAAGTCAATTATTTGTTTTTTGTAAAAAAAACATAATTCTTGCATATAAAACTATCATACTCATAGCGAAAGACATTTATAAAGCGTTATATAAAATAATTGAAAAAAATAAATCACGGCAGGAAGTTATGTAACCTGTTATTTTAAATGGTTAAACATTTTGATTATTATTATTATTATGTGATTCAGGCCAGTTTATGTGCATTTCGATTAATTTTACGGGTACTAAAATTAATGACCATATAAGTCTCTAGTGACCCCAAAATTTATAGGACTCGAACGGATAATATCTAAAAAACAAATATAAATTGTGGTTACACCTCTCAAAATTAATTAAACATGCTTTTGTCTTATAGCTTAAAGGTGCAACAGAGGACAATTACATTGTAGTTTGTTTTATAAGTTGTTATTTTCGTGTCATAACTCGTGTCATAGGTTTAACGGGTTAACTTGAATTTTTTTTAATTGATTTTTTTTTAATTTTATCCTTCAACATTGAGTTGACTATAAATTATGCTTCATGATTTTTGTTTTTTACTTCCTATGAGGTTATCTCATCTTCATAACTCGAGTTACGAGTTTGAGAGGTTAACCTAGTTGACTCGAGTTTTTTTTAATTGATATTTTATTCAATTTTATCTTTCAATATTAGATTGATTGTGAATTAGACTTCATGATTTATTTTGGTTTACTTTTTATAAGGTTATCTCAATTTTATGACTCATGTTACGTGTTTTGCAATTTAACTCATGTAGATCGAGGTAGTTTCAATCTTATGACTCAGGTTACGTGTTTTGCAACTTAACTCATGTAGACCGAGGTAGTTTTATTGTGTCTAGTTTTTAGATTGATTTTTTTTAATTTCAACACTGAACCATGATTTTATTGAAAATTAAACTTCATTATTTGTTTTGATTTACTTTTTATAAGATTATCATAATTTATGACCTTGATCACTGATTTAGTAGGTTAATCCGAGTTGATTTATGTCATTTTTTATTTATTTTTATGACATTAACCTGATCTCATGACTTGAATCACGAGTTTTACAGATTAACTTAAATAAATAAAATATTCTTATTTTTTTTTTCAATTTTGTTCTTCAATATTTGGTTGATTTGAAATTAAGCTTCATATTATTTTTCTCATTTTGCTTTTTATAAAACAATCATGTTACCTGAGTTACAAGCTTGGTAAGTTAACTTGGATAATTTATTTTTTTATTTTTTTTAATTTCATCCCTTAACAATGAGATCCCAAGGTTTACTCAGGTTTTTCTTTAATCTATTTTTAGTTTTTTTTTAAATTTTATTATTCAATATTTGATTGATTTAGACTTAATATTTTTTTAGCTTTTTATATGGTTATCTCAGTCTCATTACTTAGGTCATGATTTTGAATAATTTACCGGAGATAACTTGTTTTTTTGAATTAAAATTTTCTTCAATTTCATCTTTTAACATTAGATTAATTGGGAATTAAACAATGGAATTATTATCTCAATCACATGATCTAAGTTGTAACTTTGATAAATTAAGCCGAGTTTTTTTTTAATTGATTTTTTTAATTTTATTATTCCATATTAGTTTAATTGGTAATTAATTTATACATTTCTCATTTTGCTTTTTATAAAACAATCATTAATTTAAAATTATTTTAATTTTATGATCTATTATAGATTTAACACATTAATCCATATCAATTCAATATATTTTTATTTTAATATTTTTAAAAATTATATTTGAAATTTTTTAATCAAATTATATTTTTAATAATATTTTAAATTGTTATTAAACCTATCATGTTAACTAGATCGTATAAAGATTTTCATTTGTTTCCACTAAAAAACATGATAATAACATAAATATTTTTTATTTTTTTTTTATCAAATACAGTGATCTAGTTAATATCTACCCATTCTGTGCTAGAAGTTGAAGCGCAACTGTGTTTATGGTGAGAAACAGCTAAACATTCAGGGCATCAAAATTTGGATAAAGATGGTGACAGAGAGAAGCCAGACCTATCTTCGCTTTCATTATATTTTTGCTTTCGTAGAAGTAAAAAGAAAAAAAAAAAACAGCAGATAGAAAGAGACAAAACAAAGTACAAATGGACCGAAGAATAAAAGACGGGAAAAGAAACAGATTAAAGCGGGTATCGGAAAAAAAAATGTATTGGATAAAAGCATCAGCCCTAGCCCCGTTCTCTACTGGCATTCATCAAGAACCTAAGCGGCAAAATATCAACCGAGCAGAACCATTCTCTTTTTACCCCAGCGGTGCAGTTTCTTCAGGCAAGAAAGCAACAACTAGCCCAAATCTACCGCAGCAGTTGGCGGAGATAAATTGCTTCACTATCAAACTCCAAAGCAAACATGCTTCCGTTAAAATCCCACCATGAAAAACATAAGTTACTCATGATTTTGACATGCATGACGCCGTCTTACACTACACCAGTCAGTTTCTTTATGCACTTCCCATTTCTTTAAAAGAAAAAAAGGAACATTACCAATTTGGTAAAAGGAAAGAAAACTAGCAGCACTGTTCCTCTTTCGTTCCATGGAAACGAAAAGAGCTACTTAAAGACTTGGTTAACATATACAGAGAAAAACTTACATTAAAAAAAAAATTCTTCATAATCAAACTTCCTAAAAGCTGAAAAAAATATTGATTGACCCTGATCATCTACATGATAATTCACATTAATAAGGCGCTGGTGGCGGCTGCCTGGCGCTGGGCGCCCAAATCACATCATTAGCTGGCAAATGACAACCATACATAGCCATCCCACAAGACTCTCCTCCTCCTCCTCCTCCTCGTCCACTTGCCGCGTGTCCACTTTCTCCCCCACCTGCACCCGACACAGGTGATCGCCCTTCCCCACCACCACCATCACCATCACCAGACCCAGAATACCTCCCTTCCTCCTCAACCTGCAACCGGTGATAACTCGGATTATTAAACGAAGCCGCTACAACAAAAACAGTACCAGCAGCCACCAAACCTCCAGCAACAATCCCTCCGACGATCTGCCCCTGTGGACCCGCAAGCGAAATGGTAAAACTATTAAGCACTGGATAGGACGTTGTTTGAGGCAAAAAAGTTGCCGAAATTGACAAAATATCAAATCTTCCATGAAAAGTGATAGTAGCTCCTGGTGTTGTCGATGGCTGACGCAGAGTGACGTTAGCGACCGTGCCGGTTCCTGTAAGAACGCAGATTCCCATATTTTTTCGGCGACAGAAACGGAATAGTGCTTCAACGACGTCGTTTCCACCCGGGACTTCTAGGATGTAAGGACTCATGGCTGGTTCAGGTTCCCGGGTTATAATAACGGGTGGTTTGGGTTTGTTCTTTGAACCGGGCGGTCTGCCTCTGGGCCGACGAATTACTTCAATAGTAGCACCGTCAGTGCCACCGCAGCTGTTAAATTCGTTGAGTTTTTGAGAGGTGGGAATGGGATTTGGTGTTGTGGCGGCACCAGTACTACGAGTATCTTCCTCTTCGGATTCACGAGAGAGTTGAAAGTGCTGGGAAAAGGGAAGTTGTTGGTGGTGAGGGTTGAGCTCGGAGAACATGTTTGGAGTTTTTTCATGCTTTGCTTGATGACGTTCTACGTATTCACCTTTCATGTTCATTTAATATTTACAACTAGTTTGGTTTTTTTTTTTT
>NW_011500686.1:0-38102 GCF_000495115.2 Populus euphratica | reverse complement strand
GCTGTGATTGGTGGGGAATTAAATTTGGATGTTTAGGTTGTCAAGGAGAATAAAAGACACGAGATCGAAGCAAGAAAAGGGGCTATGGAGAGAGGGAGAAGTAAACAGCATGGTGTTCGGATTCGTTTATGGTGTGATAAATATTGGGGAGAAAGAGAGAGAGGTGGATGAGCTTGGAAACCAAGTAAAGACTGATGGCGCCGCTGATTTGGAAGTAGGGCCCACTAGAAATATAGACGCATGAGCTGGGGGTGTGTTTGGTCAAAGAAGAATGGGGGTGTTGGTGTTGGTTTTTATGGTTCGGCTAAACCCTACATAGCCTGGACTAGACAGACAGACACACACCGCCATGAATTGTCTTATTTTCTTTCTCCCTCGTCTTAAAGCCTTGCAAGTTGGGGAGCCTCCCGACCGAGTGGATTGATATTGACTTGTTGATGTTCTATCTTTTGGCTATGGGGCATCAACTTTATGTATCCATCCATCTAGTCACTGTTTCTCACCACTCTCTCTCTGCAATCTTTCTATCTCTACCACCATGAGAGGGCGCGTCTGGTATTCTAAAGCAAGTTGGCCTGGCAAGGGAAGGGAAGGGCACCTATGTCACTCTCCATTAATAAATTTCAAACTCCTCCGCTCACATACTTTGACAAGAACGGTTTCCTTTCGTGCTGTACGTTATCTACATAGATGGGGTTAATAATCTTCAAGGAAGACTTTTTTTTAAGCCTTCGTTGAAGGAGAATTCGAGGCTCCTAATCATTTTTGCTTAGCAAGCACATTTTCATTTGTGTTGGCTCTAATATAAAGACAGTCGGATGGGGATTGCTCCTACCTTGAACCAATGAAAATGTCAAGGTAAATATCTTGGTGGACCCTCTCGCACATGACACACACACACACACTTTCTTCTTCTTCCTGCAAGTGCAGGGCTCTTTTCAAGTTCTTTGCCTTTATAACGAGCATTTAGTAATGTCTGATTATTTTTTCTTTTGCAATTGCATTCGTCTTAAATTAATATATTTTTTAATATTTTTTATAATATTGATGTTTTTATGTTAAAAATTAAAAAAATATTTTTTAATATATTTTAAAATACAAAATATTTTTAAATAAAAAATACTAAAATTAAAAATACCACAGTGTTCCAAGAGTTGCATTCTCTTATGTTCTTTGTATTAACAAATTTATTTTTGGTTTTTAATCATAATCTTAATATATATTTGATATTGTGGAAATTTTTATAGTTAATTTTTGAAAAATATAATTTTAATATAATTACAACTTTTTCATTTTGTATCCAATATTTTTTTAAAAAAATTAGTAGAACTTATGTAAAACTATATTTTATATTAATTAATTAAACGCTTTTAAAATTATAATTAGAGTAACGCCCAATATGCGGTATTTCTCATGGATCAGATCTCTCCCTTTTTTCGGAAGCTCTCGCTATCTGGCTGGAAAAGGTGGTCCGGAAGCTTCCTTTCTCCCAGCAAGCAAGACGAGATCAATGCAGTTGCAATCAAACTTCCCCATGTATGTAATGTACATCCTGCATGCATTTTTTTTTTAATGTATATAATGCTAAAAAACTATTAATAAATAATATTGTAAGAATAATATTTATATAAATTAAATAATATAAAAAACTATTAACTATGGAAACAAATGGTCTAAAATAAAAACAAATGATAGCAATTTATAAAAAAATAAAATGAGTATTTTAAGTCACAATTTTATTTCAAACCATGTAGCCACCATAACTTGTTAGCCTATATATATCATGAACATGAATAAAAAATGCCCTAATTTGGAAGAAAAGGAGACGCTCTATATCAGCCATCGAATCCATGACCTTGTCGTGGCAATGAAACATACCAACAGGGCACAAGATAAACAAATGATTCTACATGGATGTGGTTCTTGATCAAATTGCTTTAGGAGGAAAAAATTCCACCAAAATATATACATGTCTCACAATTTTCTCTTCAGAAACCAGGGATCGAGGGTTATTACAGCATTAAGGTGGGAAATGTCCAAGATCAAGCAATAGACAGTGGGAGTGCCTTGGGACACCGCTTGGAATAAAAATCGTTTTGAACACGATCCATACTGCAGCAAAGCGATAGAATGGCAATACTTGAATTACAAGCAGAAGCCTTTTTTGTGTTGGGTTTAAAGCAGAACTACCAAATTAGGTAGCTTAAAAGAAACAAAGAAACAGGATAGGCAACAGAAGCCGAAAGTGAGATCCTGCATGAAAAAGGAACCTGGGTGTCATCAACCCTCTTTCCACAGCTAAGATACTAAACTTGGATGCCACGTTAAGTAAGGGTCAACAAGCAAATCGTGGGGTTCAAGGAGGGCACTTTCGTATCTGAGCAGTCCTAAATTCTGGTTAATGTCTAAGGATTTGTTAAAAAATAAATTAAAATTATCGGATTAACCCGTTAGTTCCTAAAAGAAAAATATTTGCCCGCATGCGGTCATTTTTCTAAGATTCCTCTTAATCATCCTAATCCCAGAAACAGAAGATTGCACGCTATTTATTTCGTTTTAATGTATGGTGACGAAGTCATTGAAAGTTGAAATGGATCTGGGGTTCGTACAACTACTTGTGGACTAAGATGTAGCATGGGCTTTCTTGCTAAGTTCTCATGTAAAGCAAATCCTTTTGAAGTCATGGGGCCTTTAATATTTAAGTTGGTAAGATGGAGAGAAGAGAGGTTAAAAAAGAGAAGGGATAAAAGCATGAGAATAAACTAGAAGGTATAGTTGCACGACTGTTGTGCTGGATTTCTTGTGTTGTTGGTTTTGGGCATTTATACATGCTGGCAACTGAGATCACATGTTTACTTGACGAGGAGTAGAGTAGCTCACTTAACGATAATAGACTTGGAGGAAAACAAATCATGACTAGAAATTTGACTTATTTCACTGTTATAATTTAATTTTGATTTATTTATTTATTATTTAAATTTAAAAAAATATTGAGATTAATCATAAAATCATGATTTTGAAAGGTTTAGGAGTTAAAGATAATATTATGATCCCTAAAAATCTTATTTGTTTGCAAGAATTTAAATAAGATGACTAATTGTACATAAAAAGAAAGATCACTTTTAGTGTATTCTATTTATAATAAATTGTATTGATTGAAACCTATTAGTTTGCAAGATTTTGGATAAGAGGACTAATTACATATGAGAAAAACACATCATTTTTAATGCACCATACTTATGATAAGTTACATTATTAATTGATTATTTTTCTAAATTATGTTTATATTTATTAGTCCATTTAAGGTTAAAAAAGGTTCTCATTGATAAAGAGATCTCTATCTTATCATGCTAAAATCTAATTATTCTAAAGTTTAAATTTTAATGGTGTAATCATTTCTACTTTATATTTTTAATATTTGAAGATATACTTCACAATGGAATTTTATACCTCTAATTATTAAAGTTTATAATTAATTCCTAACATTTATTTTTTATTAATTCATTTAATTTAATTCAAGAAGTATGGATTATATTGTAAATTTCATATCTAAAATATTAATTAAAAAAATTAATTTTTGTGGAGTTTTTGGAATTTCTATTTCTTACATATAACCACATCACATTATAACTCATTACCATATAAGTAACCTCAAGCTTAACCCCAATCATTTTAATATTTTTCTAATTAATGATATCACAATATATTCTTGGAATTATTCCTAACAACTTCATAATTGTTTCACAATTATTTTATAATTTTCAATTTAATTACATACATGACACATAATGAATTAAGAATTCCTTAAAAAAATATCAAGATGATTTTTAGGAGTTTTTACATCAAACTTACATGTAAAAATAAAAATGAGATTATGATATTTTATATATGAAATTTATACCTGTAACAAAATTAATAAATAAAAGGACAAAATCAATATTGTGTAAGAGGTCATATATCTTATAATGATTAAATTGAGTAAGGACTTGACTAAATGAATATCTAAGTTAGTCATTTGAATGAGAATAAATTTATAAGATATATGATAAATGAAATACTGAATATTCACTTTCAAATTTTATAAATAAAAAGAATAACTTCTATAATCATATTAATAACCCTTAAAGTTACGTTATCTCATATAAATGAAATATCTTTAATTTTGATCCTAAATTTTTCAATAAAATATAATAGCAAATAATAAATTTATTCTCATTCAAATGACTAACTTAGATATTTATTTAGTCAAGTCCTTACTCAATTTAATCATTATATCTTATTATATTTTCATTTCATAAATCAAATCCTGGCTTAATTTAATTATTATATCTTATTATTTTTTTTATTTTATAAATCAAGTTCTTATCCTAGTGGCTAATTTATTTATTTCCATTCATCCAACTACATCCATGTTGATAAACTACTAACTTATTGTTTTTATTTAAATCAAGTTTTCATCAAAACAACCGATTTATTTATTTTTTTCCTCTTAAATCAAGTCCCTATCTAAACTCCTTACTTATTTTTTGTTTAAATAAAATCCACATCCAAATAGCCAGCTTATTTTTCTTTTAAAACACTTCCCTTCCAAACAATTAAATAATTTTTTCATTTAAATCAAATTCTCATCCAAACAACCAACTTATTTTGTTTTTAAATTAAGTCCCCATATACAAATACCTGACTTATTTTTTTAATTGAAATCAAGTCCATTTTCAAACAGTAGATTTATTTTTCATTTATATCAAGTCTTTTTCCAAGTGACTAACTTATTTTTCCTTTAAAACAAGTCCTCATCCAAAGAGATGACTTATTTTTTATTTAAATCAATTATTCATCCAAACAACAAACTTATTTTTTTTCCTTTGAATTAAGTGCCCATCTAAACAGCCAACTTATTTACATCTATAGAGCAGCAATATTTACTGCTGGTTCCCGTTATATAGCAAACAGATCACATACATAAGCAGAGACTCCGATCTTTGCCTCTGTGGGATGACGAAAATATGTGAATAACTAGCACCAAAACGCTTTATCTTTCACCGGTAATTTGCTCCCATGGCTAACATTGCTTTCTTTGAAATCAAGGGTCCAAATCTCAAACGTGCATCTCAAAAAATCATAGTATCCCCCTTGAAGAGAAAGCGTCCCTTTCCTCACCCTTTCTTCAATCCACGGATATGTTAGCAAGTTTAGTAGTGAACAATTGATTGATTCCTGTAACAATTGAAAAAGGATCATTTTAATGGCGACCAAGATAAAATTAACAGTTTAATAGAAATGAAACACCAGGTAATTATATTTTTCCTCTTTCGTTTTTCTATAGAGTAGATTGGATGCTGATAACAAGACAACCCTTCAAGGGTCTAGGATTGCAGTCGGGATTCTCCAATTCAATAAAGTCTTGTGAGAAAGTGGATTTTAAATAGGCTGGAAAAATGGCACCTGTTGTAAGAATAGCTGACAGGGCAGTTCGAATTCTGTTCTATCATGGAAAAGGAGCATACCTTCTCACAATGTTTGCATTGTTGATCAAAGCTAAGGTGAATTGCTTCTTTCGTTCTTAACTTTGCAACTTTTGCATTAGCAACCCACCTCTCGATGAAGCTACAGGGCATGAATGTTGAAAGATAAAGAAAAATTCTCGAGATATATTAAGATAAAATATCTGAAATTCATACTCATCAGGAGAAAGAACATGAGTTGTTAAACCTGGAGTTCTCATCATCTTGCATGGTCATTAGCGTTTGAATTCCTGCACAGCAACTATGGCCAATGACGAATATATTTTGCACCTGCAGGGTGCACCAACCACTTTGCATAATCAGATGTAAGTACATTTGCAGAAAAAATATGAAACAGAAAATACTAGTATATGATGGCCTAAGCACTAACTTGAAGAGTTTTTACAGCAAATTCAAGGGCAGCATTAGTTTCTGTCCGTCCGTTCTGTGCATAACAGAAAATTAAGCCAGTTAAATTTGCAAGGCAATATTGAAGTTAAGCTCAGTTGACCTTACCTCGAGAGGGGGAACAAGATTTGCAACATTTCGAACCATAAAAGCTTCTCCAGGTTGAAATCCAAGGATGTTAGATGGGCATACCCTAGAGTCCACGCAAGCAATCACCATAAACTGTTCAATTTGTCAGTTTGAAAATAACTACACAGCATCTACTTCCATTAAAGAATGGCAGAAATGAAGGACAGCAAAAACATTAAAAATTCTAGAGCAAACAAGTTGTTTTTAACACCTTTGGTGATTGCGCTTTAGCAAGAGTTTTGAAATGCTCCACTTCTCCCCTATTCGACAGCACAGGACAAAAAAAGGATAAAAAAGCAAACAGACTTTCTCAAAGCCATAAATAACATCACTCATTGCTTGTTATCTTATTATACTTACAAATACTTTTGCTTCTTGAAACTCAGAAACCTCTGTTTCATCTCATCAAAGAAGTCCACCCTGGCATCAGTTTCGGACATATTCTGTATTTTAAACCTTTTAAGTTCTTGAGCAAGTCCTGCAGAAATGATCGAAGCATCCAATCTCAGGACTGATTTCTCCCTGACAATGAAGAAAGTGATCATTGAAATAGCAAAGTGTTAGAGAGTAATATAAAACAATTCTCAGGCCTAACTCAATAGCTTAAGTTTTCGGGTTGACTTAGTTCTTCAACACAAAGTATGTGCCATAAATGTTAGAATCCACAATAACAAACTCAACGCAGTTTATTGAAGGAACACGGAGGCATCACTAACTTTAGCATCACCAGCAAAGGTTACGCTTGCATAATCTATACATTATCTGTAAATTGCAGTTGTACTATTTACACTTAATTTGTAGATATTGTTCAAAATGTCATAAGATTACTCTGACCAAGAATACCTTCAACATTCAAGAGTTTTGTGAAAGCATATTTTGTTTCACAACAAAATTCATTTAAAGCAGAAAGAAGGGAATCTATAATCTTGTATGGTCACAAGCACCGAGAATCAATGTCATCAACCAGGGGGGATAGGTAGAAGAGGAGGAAAAATGGACATACAATTAGTTTTTATGTTTTTTTTGGTGTAAAAGAATGCTGACAAAATTGTCTACCAGAAGCTAAATGCAAATAATTGAAGTAAAAAACAAAAGTCCCAATTGCTAAAACTTCAAGGAAAACTTCAGCAACTTGGGTTTCGTTTTCTAATTTTAAGTTAATTAACGGGCCTAGTCATTGTTATATTCATTATTTAGAGAACAAGAACATTTCATTCAAAACTGCTAGGTAGCTAAAGCCATGCAGTAAACACTTAATTAAGCAGTGGATAACCAAGACATTAAATCATTAATATATTAAAAAGCATTAGTTTCTATCAATCACAATCCTTAACAAGTACAAGCATGAACTTACTTAAGTGAAGGTGATAACCGCAACCAAGTATTGTCAACTCTCCCCAGCTTCTAATAAAAGAAAAGTCAGAGAACAGGAAAACTGGCATCCTTGATCATCAAAGATTCACAAATAAATAATCAAGTGTATAAGCAGAGGCTGAGAGAAAAGAGCTTACTGTTCTCAAACTAAGCCAATTTCTGTGGAAGCCCGTGAATGAATTGGTGATGGCTGAAAAGGGTGAGAACGGAATGGGGTCCCCTTTGACTGAAGAAGGCCTACGAGAGGCCATTGTTGTAATAATGGAACTAGTTTTCGAGCCTGTAATTCGAGAGAAGAGGACTTACTAATATTAGACATATTGAAATCATTATGTTAGTTGGAAAATGCTACCTGGCTATGAATTTGTGCTTACGGATTCCCCAGATCATCTCTCTTCCCGCCTTTGTCTTCGTAATTCTTGACTCGTGTGTTTAGTATTTGTCTCTAACACTTCACTTGTCAACATTAGATTCAGATTCATGAATAAACAAATTATTTAGAGGTGAAGGAAAGCTCACTAGACAGCTAGACTTTCTTATCCAAATTGAAGATATTGTATGGCTATCCACCTTGATGGGATATGGAGAGGGCAAGCTTGGGCCACTTGGAGGGGCTGAAAAATAAAAAGTCTGAAAGCTACGTGGGAGGATATACAACTTTGTGTGCATTCTCATCTCTTGCTGATTCTAGCAACTAGGCCTAATCTTTTAAGAAGTGGTATCACTCTCCAACTTCTTAATCCTCGTGAAATTGGGCCCATTAATCCAAGAATAGGATCACATCCTTTTCCATTTCAACAAAGCATTTGCACGTTTTGAGCTTTTAATTTATGCCATGGTTCCGGTCATAACCCTCGTACCAAAAATGTTAAGAAAGATTAACCTCCGACCTTTTCCTAAAAGAGAAATAAAACTAGACTTATCAAAGAAGACCCTGGTTCCCTACGGAATTAACATGGTTTAGCTATTGCAAATAGACTAACATTTAGTGGTGGAGTTAGAAATTTTAAAATCATTTAAAATTTCAATAAAACATTCCACGAAAAATTACTTATAATTTATATAATCATCTATACAATAATTTCAATAAAAAATACTAAAGTACTCATTGATTAAATACAAAATTACTGGGATATCTTTCCAATGTTAAACATTATAGATATTATAATAAGAATTATTCAAACATTAAAACATTTTTATTAAATTCTCATTTTATTAATGTTGCGTGTATCATGCATTAAAAAAAAAAATATTTGCATATAAGATGAACATTTAACCTAACAATTTAGACTTTTATACTTGCATATAAGATGAACATTTAACCTAACAATTTAGACTTTTATATTAGAATCTATGTTCATCTTTGTGTATAAATTCTTGTGCGTTCATGCATTAAAAAAATATATTTACATATAAGATGAATATTTAACCCAACAATTTAGACTTCTAAGTTGGAGTTGGTGTGCATCCTTATATATAAATTCTTATGCATGCATGCTCATGCTCAACACATATTCAAATTCTTATATATTTACAAATTGGTTTTAGAGCTAATCATTCAAGACAAATGATGATTTTAATTAGGCTTTCATGGCTTTGTTTACTTTCTTATGGTTAAGTAAAAGATATAAGGTACAACTCCTAGTTATTGCAATTAGATTGTTAAATATTTATGCTAAAGGAAGAATTGCGTTTAAATGAATTGTGATTACATATTTAAAGGAGATTTGTTGAATATAAATGAGAGTGTTAATTATCTTACATTAAAAAGGAGTAAGTAAAAAAAGATGATTATAAATAAAATGGATCTATGACCTAATAGTTGAGGTTTTTAGGTTGGAAGTGATATTCATCGTTGTATATATCCCTCATGCATACATACTGAACATTGACATAAAAACTCATGCATCTTTTCAAATAAAAATAAATATAATTATTCATCTTAGTATCTTAAATTATACTAGATATTATTTTATCATATAAAAATCATCAATTTTGTAATCATTGTCTCACGTGCATGTCTGCAATATCAAAGAGTTGCCACTTAATTATTTGGTTCAGGGGTACAAGAAGACTTGGATATACTAATCTTTTATAAAATCCTATGATAAGAAAATAGTTATGGCTTGAAAATATATTAACATCTCTAGCACACTTAAGCTAAGCTACACTGTATAGTTTATATGTGGCTAAAGGTATCAAAGGGTTCCTAATAGATGTTCGTTTATGGCTTAGAATAAATATTTGTTCTCATGAATAAATTTAACATTTTGAATTATTATAGGCTTATATGTCTAAATAAATTCTTATGAGAAGGGTCCATATAGATGCTCTAATGACATGACCAAAAATTGATGTCTTCTTCCAAGTACAGGAGTATTGAAGTAATAAATAACTTGGCAAAACTAGGGTCGAACCATAGGAAGGTTAATTGTATAAATTTTAAACAATAATAATATAACAACAACAATAATAATACTAATAATAATAGTAGTAGTAATAATAATAATAGTAATAAAAGTAAAAATAATAATACTAATAATAATAATAATAGTAGTAGTAGTAGTAGTAGTAATAATAGTAATAGTAGTAATAGAAGAAGAAGAAGAAATTAATGAGAATTTTGATATGGAAAATCAATATAAGGATTAAACAATGATAACAACAAATGTCAAGGTTAAAAGATCCACTAATAGTATTTCAAACAAATATAGTATAAACTCTTATTAGTCAACTAGAAACTGACACGACCAAAAGATTGATATCTTCTCCTAAGTGCAAGAGCATCGAAGTAACAAATAACTCGGCAAGACCGAGATCGAACCATTAGGAGGTTAATTGTATAAATTATAGATAACAATAATACAACAACAACAATAACAACAATAATAACAACAATAATAATAGTAGTAGTAGTAGCAATAATAATAATAATAATAATAATAATAAAGAAGAAGAAGAAGAAGTTGATGAGAACTTTGAGATGAAAGATTAACGTAAGGATTAAACAATCTATAATTTGATTGAAACCTCCTTTGTGTGTGGTTTCCAATTGAATAATAAGAGTTTATACTATACTTGTTTGACATACCATTAGTGGAACCTCTAACCTTGACATTTGTTATTATTATTGTTTAATCCTTACATGAATTTTCCATCTCTAAGTTCTCATCATCTTCTTCTTCTTCTCTTTCATTATTATTATTATTATTATTATTATTATTATTATTATTATTATTATTATTGTCATTCTTGTTATTACTGTTATTACTATTATTATTGTTGTTGTTATTATTATTGTTGTTGTTGTATGATTGTCGTTTATAATTTATACAATTAACCTCCCTATGGTTCGACCCCGGTCTTGCCGGGTTATTTATTACTTCGACACTCCTGCACTTAGGAGAAGACATCAATCTTTCAGTCATGTCAAGTTGTTGGCGCTGTTGCGGGGGAGGCAAGTTTTGTATAAATTATAATATTTATTTTATTTTTTCTTTTCACTTTTCTTGTATATAACTTTGTTTCTTTTCTCTTGTTTCTTCTTCTTTTGTTTTCTTCTTCCTTTTATTCTATTCCTGCACGTGCATGAGAGTGTGATCACGTACATCAAGTGGTAGACTTTGTAGGGTATCCTCATCATTTTCAGAAAATATGGCCGAAGAAGATAATCAATCACTTCATAATGAGAATAATGAGAATAACCGTGCTAGAACACTTAGAGACTACATGAATCCCACAAGAACAAGTGCACCATCATGCATAGTTTTTCCTCCCGATGCATCTCATTTTAATTTTAAACCAAGTATTATTCAACTTTTACCTTCTTTTGATGGCTTAGAATTGAAAAATCCATACTTGCATTTAAGGGAATTCGAGGAGGTCTGCAACACATATAATAATTTAAATTGTAGCATGAACACCATCAGATTAAAGCTTTTTCCTTTTTCATTAAAAGATAAAGCTCAAACATGGCTACAAAATTTGAGACCAGGATCCATTCGTGCTTGGGATGAAATGCAACAACAGTTGTTGAAGAAGTTTTTCCCATCTCACAGAACAAACTCTTTCAAAAGACAAATCACTACTTTCACTCAAAAACCAGGAGAAACATTTTACCAATGTTGGGATAGGTATCGAGACTTGCTTAGTACTTGCCCTCATCATGGTTTTGAAACATGGAGATTGGTTTCACATTTCTATGAAGGGTTAACACCTAAAGATAGGCAAATGGTTGAATTGATATACAATGGAATGTTTGAA
This sequence comes from Populus euphratica, assembly GCF_000495115.2. Classification (NCBI taxonomy): domain Eukaryota; kingdom Viridiplantae; phylum Streptophyta; class Magnoliopsida; order Malpighiales; family Salicaceae; genus Populus; species Populus euphratica. The sequence goes on along the minus strand of NW_011500686.1, from coordinate 26,424 downwards.
GATAAAGACCCTGATGAAGCAATGGAGTACTTAAACTTGTTAGCTGAAAATGCTCAAAATTAGGACACCGCGGGTACTTATAAGGCACCGAGTAAAACTCAACCTCATACATCTAGTGGAGGTATGTACAATCTTAGGGAAGATCATGACCTCCAAGCCAAGTTTGCATCTTTAGCTAGAAAAGTCGAGGCACTAGAATTGAAAAAGAGGTCAATTAAAATCTATTGAAAACATTATGTGTCAAATCTGTGAAACAAATGAACACTCAACCAACGATTGTCCAACCTTGCCTTCTTTTAAGGAATGTCTCCATGAACAAGCCCATGCTTTAAACAGTTTCCAAAGGGCCAACCACAACCCATACTCCCAAACATACAACCCTAGTTGGAGAAATCACCCAAATTTCAGTTGGAAGAGTGAGAACAACAATGCACAAACTTCACAACCACCGTTTTAAGCACACCACAATTTGTAAAATTCTCATGGATATGCACCTCCTTATGCTCCACCTTCTAGAAGAAATCTTGAGGAAACATTGCATGCATTCATTGAAAAGCAAGAGACAATCAATACTCAACTTGCGCATAATATGACAGATTTTAAAAATACTCTTGCAAAATTAACATCTGCTCTCAGTTTCCAAGAGAAAGGTAAGTTTCCATCTCAACCACAACAAAATCCCAAGGGGCAATACAATGCAAATGCAAGTAGTTCCGGAAGCCAACACATGAATCAAGTCAAATCAATCACTACTTTGCGCAGTGGTAAGGTTATTAGAAAACCCTCTCTTAAACCTTATGAGAAAGATGATGAGTCAATCTCTGGGGGTAGGGAAGGGGTTGAATCTGAAAATTGTAAAGAAAAGACTGATTCTCCGCCAGCACTTCCATTTCCTCAAGCCATGACCAAACAAAGGAAAGTCAATCACAACTCTAAAATTTTTGAAACTTTCAAACAGGTAAGAATCAATATACCTTTGCTGAATGCTATTAAACAGGTTCCTTCCTATGATAAATTTTTAAAAGATCTATACACTGTGAAGAGGAAACTGAATTTGAAAAAGAAAGCCTTTTTAGCTGAACAAGTAAGTGCTATTCTTCAGAACAATAATGCTTTGAAATATAAAGACCCTGGTTGTCCTACAATTTCTTGCTTTATTGGAGAGCATAAAGTTGAAAGAGCCTTACTTGATCTCGGTGCTAGTGTGAATTTACTTCCATATTCAGTTTTTCAGAGTCTCAATCTAGGTGAGTTAAAACCAACTTCTATAACTCTTTTACTTGCCGATAGATCTATAAAAATGCCTAGAGGAATAATTGAAGATGTGTTAGTACAAGTCGATAAATTCATTTATCCTATGGATTTTATTGTCTTGGACACACAACCTGTTGAAGTAAGTAATTCATTTCCTGTTATTTTAGGACGTTCATTTCTTGCAACTTCTAATGCATTGATTAATTGTAGGAATGGATTGATGAAGCTATCCTTTGGAAACATGACATTGGAAATGAATATTTTCAACATTTGCAAGCAACCTAGAGATGATAATGATTTACAAGAAGTGGACTTTATTGAAAAATTAATTCATGATCAATTTCCAACCACTTCTAGTGAAATTAAGATTGATGAATCTGATAATTTGCAAATGATTTATATTCAGGAAGAATCAAAGACAAGTAATTGGAGGCCACAAATTGAGGAATTGCCTCCACGATCAATTAAGTCCATACCTTCAAGTATTCAACCACCAAAACCTGATTTGAAGCCATTGCCATCCAATCTCAAATACTCATTTTTGGGAGAAAATGAAACTTTTCCAGTAATAATCTCTTCCAAACTTAATGCACATCAAGAAGGTAAGTTATTACAAACTCTGAAAATGCACAAAAATGCATTAGGATGGACCATAGCTGATATAAAAGGAATTAGTCTTTTGATTTGTACGCATAGAATTTATTTAGAGGAAAATGCTAAACCCTCTAGAGAAATGCAACGAAGGCTAAATCCTAATATGAAAGAAGTAGTGAAAAATGAAGTCATTAAGCTTCTAGATAATGAAATCATTTATCCTATTTCTGACAGCAAATGGGTAAGTCCTACCCAAGTTGTACCCAAGAAGTCTGGAGTCACTGTGATAACAAATGAGAATAATGAGTTAATTCCCACTAGAACTGTTACTGGTTGGCGCATGTGGATTGACTATAGGAAACTTAATTCAATGACTAGAAAAGATCATTTTCCTTTACCTTTCATGGATCAAATCCTAGAAAGAGTTGCAGGTTATGAATTTTATTGTTTCCTAGATGGCTATTCGGATTACAACCAAATTGAAATTGCATTGGAAGATCAAGAAAAGACTACTTTCACATGTCCATTTGGTACTTTTGCATATCGAAGGATGCCTTTTGGATTATGTAATGCACCAGCCACATTTCAAAGATGCATGCTTAGTATATTTAGTGATATGGTTGAACATTTTCTTGAGATTTTCATGGATGATTTTTCTGTTTTTGGCGATTCATTTGATGATTGTTTGACTAACTTAGGAAAGGTTTTGACCAGGTGTGAAGAGAAGAATCTTGTGTTGAATTGGGAAAAATGTTATTTTATGGTAACAAACGGCATCGTACTTGGTCACATTGTTTCATCAAAAGGAATTGAGGTTGACAAATCTAAAATCGAGTTAATTGCAAACTTGCCAACACCAAAATCTCTTAAAGATGTTAGATCATTCCTAGGACATGCTGGTTTTTATAGAAGGTTCATCAAAGATTTTAGTGTAATATCTAAGCCTTTAAGTAACTTTCTAACAAAGGATACTATTTTTGAATGGATTGAACAATGTGAAGAAGCCTTTGTTAAACTTAAAAACTTGCTTACTTGTGCTCCTATCATTCAACCTCCCGATTGGTCATTACCTTTTGAAATAATGTGTGATGCTAGTGATTATGCCGTAGGTGCTATTTTGGGACAAAGAAAATATAAGAAACCTTATGTAATTTACTATGTAGTATTTGCATGTGAAAAATTCAGATCTTATCTTGTAGTAGTATTTGCATGTGAAAAATTCAGATCTTATCTTGTTGGCTCACCTGTTGTTGTTTTTAGTGATCATGCAGCATTGAAATATCTTCTTTCTAAGAAAGATTCTAAGGCTAGATTGGTGTGGTGGATTTTATTACTTCAAGAATTTGATATCACAATCAAAGATAAGAAAGGCAGCGAAAATGTTGTCGCAGATCACTTGTCAAGATTGACAACAGATTCGAAAACTGACATCACACCAATCGATGACTACTTTCTCGATGAATCTTTACTTTCTGTCTCTACAATGCCTTGGTTTGCTAATATTGTCAATTTTCTTGTTTCAGGACAATTGCCAACTCATTGGAGTACCCAAGATAAAAGAAAGCTCTTGAACGAAGTGAAGAACTTTTATTGGGATGATCCTTATTTATTCAAATATTGTCCGGATCAAATATTTCAAAGATGCATTCCTGACAATGACGTAAGTAGTGTCATTAAGTTTTGTCATTCTGAGGCATGTGGGGGCCATTTCTCGTCAAGAAAGACAACTGCAAAAATCTTACAAAGTGGATTTTATTGGCCTACCATGTTCAAAGACTCACATGCATTCTGCAAGTCTTGTGAAAATTGTCAAAAGTTGGGATCTATTTCAAAACATCACATGATGCCTTTAAATCCTATTATTGTCATTGAGATCTTTGACTGTTGGGGTATAGATTTCATGGGTCCATTCCCTCCATCATTTGGTTTCTTATACATATTAGTCGCAGTAGATTATGTTTAAAAATGGATAGAGGCAATTCCAAGTCGAAACAATGATCACAAAACAGTAATAAAGTTTTTGAAAGAAAATATTTTGAGTCGATTTGGAGTCCCTTGAGCCACAATAAGTGCTGGTGGAACACATTTCTGCAACAAGCCATTTGGGTCTTTAATGAAGAAATATGAAATCACACACAAAGTTGCCACCCCTTATCACCCTCAAACAAGTGGATAAGTAGAGCTTGCTAATAGGGAGATCAAACATATTTTGGAGAAAACAGTAAACCCTAATAGGAAAGACTGGTCTTTAAGACTTAATGATGCACTTTGGGCTTATCGAACTACTTATAAAACATCATTAGGTATGTCACCTTATAGACTAGTCTATGGAAAACCTTGTCACTTGCCTGTTGAACTTGAACATAAAGCTTATTGGGCTATTAAAGCTTTCAATTCAAATCTGGATGATGCTAGTCAGCTACGAAAATTACAAATAACTGAGCTTGATGGAAAAAAGAAATGATGCATATGAAAATTCAAGAATTCATAAAGCAAGAATTAAAGAGTTTCATGACAAGAAAATACTGAGAAAAACATTCAATGTTGGTCAAAAAGTCTTGCTTTATAATTCTCGACTGCATTTATTTCCTGAAAAATTAAGATCAAGATGGAGCAGTCCTTTTATTGTGAAACATGTGTATCCATATGGGGCCTATGACATCGAGAATCCAAAGAATGACAATGTTTTCAAGGTAAATGGACATCGTTTGAAAGTTTACTTTGACAATTTTTCAGTTGAACATGACTCTATTGAATTGGGTGATCCTGTATATAAAAATTGATTTTATTTTATTTTATTTTTGTTTCTTTTTGAGTGATTTTTGCTAATTTCTCTCACCCCGGTCAAATGGCGGATAACGGTACTCCGTGACTTAAGTCGGTTCTTTCAGTTTCCCACAATAACTGATATCTGTGTATATATTTGTGTAATTTTTTGAATGTCTCTTCCAATTCTCATTTGAAAATGGACACTAATCTTGAAAAATTGAAAAAGTATTTTCCCGCTCTGCCTCAGAATGCGATTACAAAAAGTTACCATGCTAGATGTGCAAGATTGAGATTGTTAATGAATCATGGAATTCCTTAAGATATTCGCTGGTTGATTGAAGCAAAGGTCTGATTATCAGGTGAGTCCTCTAATTCCTTCATTTCACACATGCTTGGAATAGGTAAAAGCACTTTTGCAAAGAAACGTCGTGCAAAATGACTAGAAGTCTGTCATCAATGTGCTAGATGGACTTGTAATACACAATGTTGTTCTTTAGGAATGATATCTATAAACCGTGAAGATAAAATACAATTCATTAACGATGGTGATTGTGCATCAAAAATGTCATTAAGTCTCTTATTTTACATATGTATTTATTGTTTTTATTTGTTTTTTTATAATAATTGATGTGCTTTTTAGTAATGAAGTTTGTTTTAATGTTTCGATAGGTTTTTGGAGCTTAAATGAATTAATTCAGGAAATTCAACATCGAAATTCAGAACAAAGAATTGAAGAGACATTTAGTTGAAGATTGAAGCAAATCTTGGTTCAAATAAGTGCTTCAAATTTGTCTCAAAAATCAATTCTATTCCAATTCTAGAAAAGAATATCATACGATCTATTTCAAGCCCAAACTTGCCTTATGTTGTGTGCAAACTTTAACCATTAAACACTCAAGGTTTCAATGTCAATCTTAGCCCAAATAATAGGTATATTTGTATACTTATTTGATGCTTAAATTCAGCCCCAAATCAACCTTCAAATCAGCCCAAACACAATCCATGATCTTACATGTCCACACAACAACAATGGATGGAAGAAGGCAAGCACATGGATGGAAAGCTGGAGGGGGCATTTTTAAATTATTTTGGGTCAAAAAGAAAAAAGATATAGCTCATAAATGAGGAAGAAAAACGTGCACCAAAGTGGTTGCAAAGCTGTCCTGATTTGATTTTTCAGAACACCTTTCAGTGTTTTGCCCATAACTTTTGACTCAGGTGTTCAAATGAGCTGTTCTTTAATGATCTGGAACGGTGACAAAATTTCCTATAAATATGTCTCTAATAGACATCTTGAAAAAAAGGCTTCTAAGAGGGTCAAATTGTTGTCCAAAGTTAGAGTCAAATTTATGTCCGAATTTTTTTCTGAAATTATGTTGTGTTCTTCTTTATAGATTTCGGTTCTTTAGTTTGTAAAACTTATTATTTCAGTTTGATTCAAGTTATTTCATGTTTATTGAAGTGTTCTTATATATAATCATGGTTGGCTAAACTCTTTCTTGGATCCAAATCAAGGATAATGGTGATTAAGGTGAGTTCTTTAGGATATGAATGAATCTTAATGTTTATCTTCTCATTTTCTTCATGAATGATTTATTATTGCAAAGAAATTTTAGAAATCATTTAGGTAATGTTATAATCTTGAATTTTTATGCACAAACTTTAGTTTTGGTATAGAGATTGCTTGATTCAATGTCTTACTTAATATGAAAGTACTTGTTCATTCTTAAGCAATAATCAATCTTCATCTTTCTAAACTTCATTGTAATATCTTCCAATCTAATATCACCATCGTTGATATTAGGTTGAGTTATCTTATATATGTTGAAGAAATCACCAATACATCACCATTAAAATTGATTTGGACCAAGACTTACTTTTTCTTGTCATTTAAAATCTATTTACACTTTTTCATCTTTGAAAACAAATCCATCAATTATTTTCAACCAAGTTATTGTTAATTTAATTTCTCTTAAGTTTTTTTTTGTTACCTAGCTTAATTTCCAAATCTAGCTCTCTGTGGATATGACCTCGATCTTACCGAGTTAATTGCTACATCGCACACTCATGCACTTGCGAGTTAAAACAAGCTGATCATAAAAAGCGGTCAAGCAGATGGCCTGAGTAAGGAGTCTTTAGATAATCTTCTATGGACTCTTGAGACGCATCCTAGTGGAGATGTGCATCGTGCAATTCATGATTTATGGCCACTATTTCATAAAGAACATGATCGACTTAGTCTTGGGAATCTGACTAAAAAAGACCCTGTTTGCTAGTTTTTAAGAAAACTGGATGGGAAGCCTATCCCCGACCTATAGAGGGTGTTTAAGCCATTCTTTGACGTAAAACCAAGGGAAGATGTGAGCCACAATCACAACTACCTGTACATACACATGCTTTTTCAAAAGTAAATAAATAAATAAATAAAAAGAGAGAGAGAGAGTGTGAGACTCCAGGTGGCCTATATATAGGTGTTATGATTGCCTTTCTAATTTCTCATCTATAAAACCCTCTCTTCCTTCCTTTCATTTCTACTCAACCAATACATTCAACAAATACAGAAGTGAGTAGAAATGGCAAGTTCCTCAGGTCATCATATAAGAAATATTTGTGTTTTCGGTGGATCTAGTCCTGGGAAAGAAAAGGAGTTTTTAGAATCAGCAAATCATCTTGGTCAAGTGCTAGCTGAGAGAAAGATTCATTTAGTGTATGAGGGAGGTAGCCCTGGGTTAATCGGAGGTGTGTCAATAGCTGTATTTTTAGGAGGTAGTCAAGTTTTGAGGGTCGTCCTCGAAGCTTTAGCACAATGGGACATCATTGGAAAAACAATTGGAGAGGAACTTCAGGTCTCCACAATGTCGGCTCGAATGAATGCAATGTTTAACCATGCTGATGCCTTCATTGCTTTACCAAGTGGTCTAGGTACATTGGAAGAGATCTTTCATATTTCCTCTTGGGCTCAACTACTGATTAGTACTTAAAAGTGCATTTTTATCATGGTTTTATATCATCATTTTGCACTTGAAATATCAATAACTCCTTAACTAAAATATGTTTTATAATAATGTATCTAATAATATAAGATACCTATTGATTAGTACTTAAAAGTGTATTTTTATCATGGTTTTATATCATCATTTTGCACTTGAAGTATCAATAACTCAACTAAAATATGTTTTATAATAATATATCTAATAATATAAGATACCTATAATTTGTGGTAAATGTCTATTTTTAATGCAGGCCTATCACATAAATAAAAGGATTGATTGATGACTTGAAGAACTTAAATTGCAAGGATAAAGAGATGGTCAAACTTAGAGAAGAGATGTCGGTGCAATCCAAACCGGAACACTGTTCGGTAATTGGGTCATATCTGGAGCTACAGATCTCAGATGTAGGTCCAATTTATATGGATGGAAAGGTAAGACATAGGCCTACAACTTTCATATGGAGCCCAAGATCTAAAAAGGCCATTATCAAGTCCAAATTGTAGCAACAACAAAGAAGCCCGAATCTGTCTTCCAGCCCGAGCACTGTTCGGTATTTTGGCCATATCTGGAGTTCTAGAAGTCCAAATGAGCTGAAGTTTTTACACAAGAAAGCTGAGACAATTGCCTATAACTTTCATGTTTACAACTGGGTTCAATTTTGACGTTATCAATGACGTTTTGGGCAGACAAGAGAAGATAAGGATTGTCACCAAGTCAAAAGTTGGCCACCCACTTATCAATTAGTCATCAAATCAATAGTTCCCAATTTTGGCCTATAAAAGGAGGCATTTGCCATGCATTTAGGCATCTTGGTTTCCAGATCAAGATCATGCTCTTCTTTTCTCTCTTTGTATTTTTTGTAATATTTATGCTTTGCTTTCATTAATATTAAGTTTATGCCTTTCATTTCCTTTCCTTTACTTAGTTAACTTTTATGTTCTTATTTTGTTTATCTATTTTGCTTTCTTTCATTATATCTAGCTAAGTTAGTTATGTCAAGGTGAAAAGGTTACACTAATGGTGTAAGAATAAGTATAATGTAAACTTAATATGGACTTTATTGTTTGATACTAACATGTTTTATATTTGTTATCTTGTTCACTCTTTAATACTTTGCTTGTTAAATGACTAATCTTGATTTATGTTGTATAACACTTGGTACAACAAATGCTTGGCACTTTCATAGCCCATAATGTATGGTATAACCGACACCTGAGCTATGAAAGGAACTTGATTTGTTGTTAACATAAGTTATAATCATGAATGCTTGACGAGATTTACAAGTATTAGCATTAATTGAATAAGATGACTAATGTAATCATGTTAACAATATATAATCTGATTGGAACCTCCTTTGCGTGTGGTTTCCAATTCAATAATAAGAGTTTATACTATACTTGTTTGATATACCATTAGTGGAACCTCTAACCTTGACATTTGTTATTATTATTGTTTAATCCTTACATTAATATTCCATCTCCAAGTTCTCATCATCATCTTCTTATTATTATTGTTTAATCCTTACATTAATTTTCCATCTCCAAGTTCTTATTATTATTATTATTATTATTATTATTATTATTATTATTATTATTACTACTACAACTACTACTACTATTAATACTATTATTATTATTATTATTATTATTATTATTATTATTACTGTTGTTGTTATTGTTGTTTTATAATTGTTGTGTATAATTTGTACAATTAACCTCCCTGTGGTTCGACCCCGGTCTTGCCGGGTTATTTATTACTTCGACACTCCTGCACTTGGGAGAAGACATCAACCTTTTAGTCGTGTCAACTACACATTCATCATAAACCCATAGGTTTGTTAAATGTTCATGGTTATTATGATAAGTTGTTGTCTTTTCTTGATCATGCTGTGGAACAGGAATTTCTAACATCTTCTGCACGACAAATCATAATCTCTGCTGCTACTACTGAACAATTAATTGACCAACTACAATCCTTCATTCTTGTAATTGATCCTTCCATGAGTTGCATAAATTGGTCAACTAAGGAAAGCCATAAAAAGCTTAGATTGAATTTGAGCCTTCATTTGTGAATTTTTGTGTCTTTTGGTTTTATTATTGTGTTTTGTTATTTCTTATTTTTGTTTCAGTGTGTTTCAAGTTTGTCAGTGTTTAAACATTGAGGACAATGTCTCGTTTTGGTTCGGGGGAGAGGGTAGTAGTTGATAAAAAAAAATTGTTGTTCATTTTATAAAGCATGTGCATAATTGTTGTTACTAGGATGATAGAGTAAAGGAGCTCTTTTGTTAAAGTGACTCTTGAGACGCATCTTAGTAACCATTCTTAACAAGGTCTATTATAATACTTCTTAAAATATTCAGATTTTATTCCATTTGTATTGTAATCACTTAATTCTGCTCATATACTTATTTAACATGTATTCTTAAACCTTAATTTACACACACACACACTTTAACATATGATTGTGGGTCGCATATTGGATTATTACATTATTTATGTTCTCTTGTTAAAGGTAACAACTAAGGAAAAGGGATTGTATATAATTAAAGAAAAAGAAAAAAAAAAGAAAAAAAATGATAATAATAAAAATGTAGATAAGTTTGGTTTCGTAGCCTCCCTAACCTAAGCAATTAAGCCCGAAGGGGTGTTTTAACACCTAATACCCTAAAGTCAATTGACTTGGGAGCTATTGGCCCAACGCTTGTTACATGGGTTGAGGAGAAAAGCCTAAGGAAATCAAACAGTGCACTATATATATATTAGTATCTGCGACCCGAGTTACTAAGCTCGTAGGGGTGTCTTAACACCTAATGCCCTAAGACCAACTGGTCTGGGAGTCATTAGCCGAAAGGTCGTCACATGGGTTAAAGATGCATGGTGTTTTTAAATTATATGTATATATATAAAAAAAAACAAGAAGAAAAAAAAAGACAAAAATAATAATCCCAACCCAAGGAAGTTAACCTTAAACGTTAGAACAAAAATTTTGTTTTCTTCCAAGAAAAGCCCCATAATTATGTGTTGATACATTGAGCACAAAAGAAAGGTTTATGAATATCTTGTTAAGAGGTATTGAGCAGATATATATAAATTTAATGAGAGTTTGTTTATCTGGATAGATTAATGGAAGTTCAATGATGAATACCTTGCTTTGTGGAATTTGCAAATTGTTTTTCTATTTTAACGCTTTGATTACTAGGGACTAGTAATAAGCTGGTTGGGGGGTGTGATTAGTACTTAAAAGTGCATTTTTATCAAGGTTTTATATCATCATTTTGCACTTGAAGTATCAATAACTCCTTAACTAAAGCATGTTTTATAATAATATATCTAATAATATAAGATACTTTTAATTTGTGGTAAATGTTCAATTTAAATGCAAGCCTATCACATAAATGAAAGGATTGATTGATGACTTTAAGAACTTAAATTGCAAGGGCAAAGAGATGACCAAAATTAGAAAAGAGATGTCGGTGCAATCCAAACCAGAACACTGTTCGGTAATTGGGTCATATCTGGAGCTATAGATCTCAGATTTAGGTTTACTTTATATGGATGGAAACATAGGCCTACAACTTTATATAGAGCCCAAGATCTAAAAATGCCATTTTCAAGTCCAAATTATTACAACAATAAAGAAGCCCGAAGCTGTCCTCCAGCCCGAGCACTGTTTAGTATTTTGGCCATATCTAGAGTTCTAGAAGTCCAAATGAGCTGAATGTTTTACACAAGAAAGTTGAGACAATTGCCTATAACTTTCATGTTTTCGAGTGGCTCCAATTTTGATGTTATCAATGATGTTTTGGGCAGACAAGAGAAGATAAGGATTGTCACCAAGTCAAGAGTTGGCTACCCACGCATCAATTAGTCATCAAATCAATAGTTCCCAATTTTGGCATATAAAAGGAGGCATTTGCCATGCATTTAGGCATCTTGGTGTCAGATCAAGATCATGCTCTTGCTTTCTCTCTTTGTGTAAACACCCAAAAGAAAAATATATCTATATCTATATATATATATAGACAGAACTAATGAAGCAGTTTTCGTTGCTGATTTCTCGATCGGCATCGATGCAGTTTTCGCTGCCGATTTCTCGATCGACAGCGACGCAGTTTCTGCTGCCGATTTCTGTATCCGCAGCGAAGTAGTTTTCACTGCCGATTTCTGCATCGACAGTGACGCAGTTTTTGCTGCCCATTTTTGCATCTGCAGCGAAGCAGTTTTTGCTTCTGATTTCTCGATCGGCAGCGACGCAGTTTTTGCTGTCGATTTCTCGATCGGCAGCGATGTAGTTTCTGCTGCCGATTTCTGCATCGGCAGCGATGCAATTTTTGTCTTAAAAAATAAAATAATAATAATTTTCTTAAGGAGTTGAGAGGGAGGGGTAAAACTGGTTTTAGATAGACCAAAACAAGGATAAGAACACATCTAAACCAACCCCCAAACACCCACCTCATTTAATGGGGAGTATAAATATAAGGAGGAGAGAGAAGGTAACCCTAGCTTTTATCAAAGTTGTTGCAGTTGTATGTCCACCTGCTTGTTACTCTCCCTTTCTCCTCCCCAACAGAAACCTAAGCCTTGTGAACGTGTGAGGGAGAGAGAGGAGACCTTGAGAGAAGATTGGACAGCCACCTAGAGAGAGAGGAGAAGGGAACCAACGTGAGAGGAAGAAGAAGGAAGAAAACCAGCAGGAGAGGAGGAAGAACACTATCAAACTTTCCTCAAACCTAGCTAGATTCGTAAGGTATGGGTCATGAAACTTCCTTCCTCTACTCCTTAAAATTTTGAACTGGAAATGAAGAAGAAAAACCCTAAGAAAATTGAACTATGACCTAAGCTAGCTGTGAAGAAAACAGAAATTTACTAAGAGGACAAAGAAAACAGAAATGAAATGAGGCCAATTTCAGAACATCTAGTAAAGAAAAATGAATAAAATAGAAACAACAAATCATAGTAGGGGGCTGACTTTCACTATGGGGTTGGCCGGCATGCACTGTGTGTGTTTTGCTGGGATTGGCTGAAGGATTATGTGTTGGAATGGATAGTTTCAATGTGTGTATTCTGCTGGAATGATTGAAAGATATATGCTGTAATTGATGGTTTTCAATGTGTGTCTTCTGCAGCCAAATTTCAATTCGCTGCCAAAACTGTATCGGCTGCAGCGAATTAGTATTCGCTGCCGAAATTGAGTCTTCTGCAGCGAATTAGAATTCACTGCCGAATTGGATGTTTTGCAGCGAAATTTTGATTTATTGCCAAAAATGTGTCGGCCGCAGCGAATTAGCATTCGCTGCCGAAACCGAGTCTTCTGCAGCGAATCAGCATTCGCTGCAGAATTGTGTGTTCTACAACAAATTTCAATTCGCTGCTGAAAATGTGACGGCTGCATCGAATAAGTATTCGCTACCGAAATTAAGTCTTCTACAGCGAATTAGAATTCGCTGCCGAATTGTGTGTTCTGCAGCGAATTAGCATTCGCTGCGGAAACTGTGTCGGCTGCAGCGAATTAGAATTCGCTGCCGAATTTATGTTTCGCAGTGAAATTGCGATTCACTGCCGAAACTATGTCGGCTGCAGTGAATTGCTGCTGAAGTTGAGTTGTCTGCAGCAAATTAACATTCGCTGTCGAGTTTCATGTTCTACAGTGAATTTGTGATTCACCACCGAAGTTGAGTTGGTTGCAGCGAAATTGTGATTCGCTGCCGAAACTGAGTTGTCCCCTACGATTTAGCATTTGCTGCCAGAATAGTGACGCCAACAGCGAAACAGTTTTTGCTGCCGAACTGGCTGCTGGCAGCGAAACAGTTGTCGCTGCCGAATTGGCAGCCTGCAGCGAACCAATTCTCGCTGCCGAATTTGGCAGCCTGCAGCGAACCAGTTCTCGTTGTCGGTTTCTACAATAAGTTTCCTAGGCAAAAATGACTTAAATGCTAGTAACAATTTCATGGTATGATGGTGTAAAATATGGAACACATGAATGTGAATATATGAACTTTTGAAATAAGTGTGGTGACAAATGTGATTCAAAAATATAAATGTACTGAATTATGACCATTGTTGTCGTAGGTGGTGCGGTCGAGATCAGACCATCATCAAGACAAGAACAAACCATAGGTGGAGCAGGTAGGTGACTTCCACTTTCCTTTTTCATACGTTAAATAATGTGATACTTTAACATGAATGTTACCATATTGGGTTAGAATAGATAACAGATTGTCAAATGTTGTCAAAAGGTTGATTAGTTTCGGCTAATGGCATCCGAATGGATGACCGGGACAAAAGAATGATTAGCCTCGGCTAATGGCATCCGAATGGATGACCGGGACAAAAAAATGATTAGCCTCGGCTAATGGCATCCGAATGGATGGCCGGGATAAAGGAATGATTAGCCTCGGCTAATGGCATCCGAATGGATGGCCGGGATAAAGGAATGATTAGCCTCGGCTAATGGCATCCGAATGGATGGCCGGGATAATGGCATCCGAATGGATGACTGGGATAAAGGAATGATTAGCCTCGGCTAATGGCATCCGAATGGATGACCGGGATAAAGGAATGATTAGCCTCGGCTAATGGTATCCAAATAGATGATCGGGACAAGTGATTGATTAGCTTCAGCTAAAGGCATCCGAAGTGGATGATCGGGGTGAGTGAACGGTTAATTTCAACAAATGATACCTTGAGAGGATAGCTGGGTTTAAGATTTTGGTTGATTACAAGAATTGGTGCAACTATATGTACATGAAGAAACTACAAATATCATGCATCAACCATGGAATAATGTTAATGTTTTATTTTTCCTGCTAGACCATTTAATTATCATTATTACTAATAAGCAATTGCATTCTCTTAAATATTTTGCACTGCAACAGGAACATCACATCAACGAGATGCCTAGGAAACCCGATACACGGGAACCTACTTTTGCAAGGAATCATGTAGTTGCATCCTAACTCACGATGTATTTTGTATGGATCAATGTATTAAACGTATAACTTTTATTGAACCCTTTTGTTTAAATTCGTGGTGACTATTAGTAGGATAGAAATGCAAACTCATGTCTATGGATGTAATATTATAATATGAACTTCTAAGCATGCAAAAATAATATTATGTGTTTATGTAAATTTCCCTTTTAAATGAAATGTTGAATGTAGTTGATGTATGGATTGCATTTTGATGATGTGAGGAAAATAGGTTCGTGATTTACCGACACGATGTGTGTCAAAGAAAAAAAAAATTCTATTGTTTTAGGGCTTGAAAAGCCGGGTTGTTACAGTTGGTATCAGAGCCCCTAGTTTAGATCCTGGGGATCACTGATAATTGTGTTGGTGTGGTGAATTTAAGGATTGTACGCACCCGACAAGGGACACGAACTGAGTCGCCCTCCTTAGATAGGAAGGCGGAAACCAAGGTGCCCAAGGTTGGCAAGATGAAGATCCCTTGGATGATACGACATCTCATGCTCCGATAGTACCACCCGAAACCTTGCAGGGGGAAGCTGCGGTAGCGGGGTATGGCGGGAGGTCTAACAAAACAGAGGGAGTACCCCCAGTTGCAGCAGCGCAGCAAGAAAGATCAGAAGCACAACCATCGACTATTCCAACTGGTGTGCCCCCACAATATGTAGACCCAGGACTTCTTGTACAAATAGTTAAAGTAGTGATGGAGGGTATGGCGGGTTCAGCGACACAAGCAACTCCCACCACGCAGATTCCACATGCAGCCCCTATGACAAGTGCTTGACCGCTTTTTATGATCGGCTTGTTTTAACTCGCAAGTGCACGAGTGTGCGATGTAGCAATTAACTCGGTAAGATCGAGGTCATATCCACAGAGAGATAGATCTGGAAATTAAGCTAAGTAATAAAAAAAACTCAAGAGAAATTAAATTAACAATAACTTGGTTGAAAATAATTGATGGATTTGTTTTTAAAGATAAAAAAAAATGTAAATAGATTTTAAAAATCAAGAAAAGTAAGTCTTGGTCCAAATCAATTTTAATGGTGATGTATTGGTGATTTCTTCAACATATATAAGATAACTCAACCTAATCTCAACAATGGTGATATTAGATCGGAAGTATATAAGATAACTCAACCTAATATCAACGATGGTGATATTAGATCAGAAGATATTACAATAAAGTTTAGAAAGATGAATATTGATTATTGCTTAAGAATGAACAAGTACTTTCATATTAAGTAAGACATTGAATCAAGCAATCTCTATACCAAAACTAAAGTTTGTGCATAAAAATTCAAGATTATAACATTACCTAAATGATTTCTAAAATTTCTTTACAATAATAAATCATTCATGAAGAAAATAAGAAGATAAACATTAAGATTCATTCATATCCTAAAGAACTCACCTCAATCACCATTATCCTTGATTTGGATCCAAGAAAGAGTTTAGCCAACCATGATTATATATAAGAACACTTCAATAAACATGAAAGAACTTGAATCCAACTGAAAAAATAAGTTTTACAAACTAAAGAACCGAAATCTATAAAGAAGAACACAATACAATTTCAGAAAAAATTCGGACACAAATCTGACTCTAACTTTGGACAGCAATTCGACCCTCTTAGAAGCTTTTTTTGGAGAAGTCTATTAGAGACATATTTATAGGCAATTCTGTCACCTTTCCAGATCATTAAAGAACAGCTCATTTGGACACCTGAGTCAAAAGTTATGGGTAAAACACCGAAAGGTGTTCTGAAAAATCAAATCAAGACAGCTTTACAACTACTTTGGTGCACGTTTTTCTTCCTCATTTATGAGGTGTCTCCTTCTTCTTTTTGACCCAAAATAATGTTAAAATATCCCCTCCAGCTTTCCATCCATGTGCTTGCCTTCTTGGATCAATGGGTTACCCAAAATAAATCAATTGTTATTTGTTGTGTGGACATGTAAGATCATGGATTGTGTTTGGGTTGATTTGAAGGTTGATTTGGGGTTGATTTTGGGCTGATTTGGGGCTGATTTTGGGCTAAATTTGAGCATCAAATAAGTATATAAATGTACTTATTATTTGGGCTAAGATTGACATTGAAACCTTGAGTGTTTAATGGTTGAAGTTTGCACACAACATAAGGCAAGTTTGGGCTTGAAAGAAATCATATGATATTCTTTTCTAGAATTGGAATAGAATTGATTTTTGGGACAAATTTGGAGCACTTATTTGAACTGAAATTCACATTTACTCAGTTTTGCATATAACTGGTGATCTCTCAAGCTTTGTAAAGTTTGTCTTAAGTGTTCTTCGTGCTCCTCAAAAGAATTTGAGTACACCAGTATATCGTCAATGAACACCACCACAAAGTTATCAAGATATGGTTGGAAAACCCGATTCATCAAGTCCATGAAGAGGGCTGGGGCGTTCGTCAACCCGAATGGTAGCACCAAAAATTCATAGTGTCCATAACGAGTTCTAAATGCAGTCTTTGCTACATCCGCTTCTTTAATCTTTGCTACAGTATGGGCTATGAAAGTGCCAAGCATTTGTTGTACCAAGTGTTATACAACATAAATCAAGATTAGTCATCTAACAAGCAAAGTATTAAAGAGTGAACAAGATAACAAATACAAAACATGTTAGTATCAAACATTAAAGTCCATATTGAGTTTATGCTATACTTGTTTGACGTACCATTAGTGGAACCTCTAACCTTGACATTTGTTATTATCATTGTTTAATCGTTACATTAATATTCCATCTCAAAGTTCTCATCTTCTTCTTCTTCTTCTCCTTCTTTTTCTTTATTATTGTTATTATTATTATTACTATTATTATTAGTATTACTACTACTACTATTATTGTTATTGTTATTATTATTATTATTACTATTATTATTATTGCTGTTGTTATTATTCTTGTTGTTGTATTATTGTATTTATAATTTGTACAATTAACCTCTCTGTGGTTCGACCCCGGTCTTGCCGGGTTATTTATTACTTCGACACTCTTGCACTTTGGAGAAGACATCAATCTTTTCGTCGTGTCACAAGCGTTGGGCCAATAGCTACCAAGTCAGTTGACTTTAGGGTATTAGGTGTTAAAACACCCATTCGGGCTTAATTGCTTAGGTTAGGGAGGCTACGAAACCAAATTTATCTACATTTTTATTATCATCATTTTTTTTTCTTTTTTTCTTTTTTTTGTTCTTTTTTTTTAATTATATACTATCCCTTTTCCTTAGGTGTTACCTTTAACAAAAGAACATAAATAATGTAATAATCCAATATGCAACCCACAATCATATGTTAAAGTGTGTGTGTGTAAATTAAGGTTTAAGAATACATGTTAAATAAGTATATGAGCAGAATTAAGTGATAACAATGCGAGAGTTTGTAAACCTAAATATTTCAAGAAGTATTATGATAGACCTTATTAAGAATGGTTACTAAGATGCGTCTCAAGAGTCATAAAAGTTCTCCTTACTCTGCCATTATAGTAACAATAATTTTGCACATGTTTTATGAAATAGAAAACATAGTTTTTTTTTTAGCTACTACCCTCCCCCCCTAACTAAAACAAAACATTGTCCTCAATGTTTAAAGGTAGAAAGATAAAGTATAGAAGATATCACATGAAATAACGAACATTGACAAACCTGAAACACACGGAAACAAATAAAAGTAACAACAAAACACAATAATAAAACCAAAAGACACAAAGATTCACAAATGAAGGCTCAAATCTAATCTAAGCTTTTTACGGCTTTCCTTAGTTGACCAATTTATGCGACTCATGGAAGGATCAATTACAGGAATGAAAGATTGTAGTTGGTCAATCAATTGTTCAGCAGTAGCACCAGAGATTATGATTTGTCGTGCAAAAGATGTTAGAAATTCCTATTCCACAGCATGATCAAGAAAAGACAACAACTTATCATAATAACCATTAACATTTAACAAACCTATGGGTTTATGGTGAATATGTAGTTGAGCCCAAGAGGAAATATGAAAGATCTCTTCCAATGTGCCTAGACCACCTGGTAAAGCAATGAAGGCATCAGCATGGTTAAACATTGCATTCATTCGAGCCGACATTGTGGAGACCTGAAGTTCCTCTCCAATTATTTTTCCAATGATGTCCCCTTGTGCTAAAGCTTCGGGGACGACCCCCAAAACTTGACTACCTCCTAAAAATGCAGCTCATGACATACCTCCCATTAACTCAAGACTGCCTCCCCCATATACTAAATGAATCTTTCTCTGAGCTAGCACTTGACCAAGATGATTTGCTGATTCTAAAAACTCCTTTTCTTTCCCAGGACTAGATCCACCAAAAACACAAATATTTCTTATGTGATGACTTGAGGAACTTGCCATTTCTACACACTTCTATATTTGTTGAATGTATGGGTTGAGTAGAAATGAAAGGAAGGAAGAGAGGGTTTTATAGATGAGAAATTAGAAAGGCAATCATAACACCTATATGTAGGCCAGCTGGAGTCTCACACTCTCTCTCTCTTTTTATTTATTTATTTATTTACTTTTGAAAAAGCATGTGTATATATAGGTAGTTGTGATTGTGGCTCACATCTTCCCTTGGTTTTACGTCCAAGAACGGCTTAAACGCCCTCTATGGGTCGGGGATAGGCTTCCCATCTAGTTTTCTTAAAAGCTGGCAAACAGGATCTTTTCTAGTCAGATTCCCAAGACTAAGTCGATCATGTTCGTTATGAAATAGTGGCCATAAATCATGAATTACATGATGCACATCTCCACTAGGATGCTTCTCAAGAGTCCATAGAAGATTATCTAAAGACTCCTTACTCAGGCCATCTGCTTGACCGCTTTAACGGCGCCAAAATTGCTTGACCGCTTTTTATGATCAGCTTGTTTTAACTCGCAAGTGCATGAGTGTGCGATGTAGCAATTAACTCGGTAAGATCGAGGTCATATCCACAGAGAGCTAGATTTGGAAATTAAGCTAGGTAACAAAAAAAAACTTAAGAGAAATTAAATTAACAATAACTTGGTTGAAAATAATTGATGGATTTGTTTTCAAAGATGAAAAGGTGTAAATAGATTTTAAATGACAAGAAAAAGCCAGTCTTGGTAGTTGACTAGCATCATCCAGATTTTAAATGACAAGAAAAAGTAAGTTTTTAGTATTTTGGCCATATCTGGAGTTCTAGAAGTCCAAATAAGCTGAACTGTTTATTTAAGAAAGCGGAGACAATTTCCTACAACTTTCATGTTTTTGAGTGGCTCCAATTATGACGTTATCAATGACGTTTTGGGCAGACAAGAGAAGATAAGGATTGTCACCAAGTCAAGAGTTGGCCACCCACTCATCAATTAGTCATCAATTCAATAGTTCCCAATTTTGGCCTATAAAAGGAGGCATGTGCAATTCTCCTATGCATCTTGGTTACCAGATCAAGATCATGCTCTTCCTTTCTCTCTTTGTATTTTTTGTAATGTTTATACTTTGCTTTCATTAATATCAAGTTTATGCCTTTCATTTCCTTTCATTTTATTAGCTAACTTTTATCTTATTTATGTTTTTATTTTGTTTATTTATTTTTCTTTCTTTTATTATGTCTAGCTAAGTTTATTATGTCAAGGTGAAAAGGTTACACTAATGGTGTAAGAATAAGTATAGTGTAAACTCAAAATAGACTTTAATGTTTGATACTAACATGTTTTGTATTTGTTATCTTGTTCACTCTTTAATACTTTGCTTGTTAAATGATTAATCTTGATTTATGTTGTATAACACTTGGTACAACAAATGCTTAACACTTTCATAGCCCATATTGTATGGTATAACCGACACCTGAGCTATGAAAGGAACTTGATTTGTTGTTAACATAAGTTATAATCATGAATGCTTGACGAGATTTACAAGTACTAGCATTAATGGAATAAGATGACTAATGTAATCATGTTAACAATCTATAATCTGATTGGAACCTCCTTTGTGTGTGGTTTTCAATTGAATAATAAGAGTTTATACTATACTTGTTTGACATACCATTAGTGAAACCTCTAATCTTGACATTGTTTGTTATCATTATTTAGTCCTTACATTAATTTTCCATCTCCAAGTTCTCATCCTCTTCTTCTTCTTCTCTTTCTTTATTATTATTATTATTATTATTATTATTATTATTACTACTACTACTACTACTATTATTATTATTATTATTGTTATTATTATTATTATTATTATTATTATTATTATTGTTATTGTTATTGTCGTTGTTGTTATTATTATTATTACTATTATTATTGTTGTTGTTATTATTATTGTTGTTGTTGTACTATTGTCATTTATAATTTGTACAATTAACCTCACTATGGTTCGACCCCGGTCTTGCCGGGTTATTTATTACTTCGACACTCCTGCACTTGGGAGAAGACATCAATCTTTTAGTCGTGTCAAGTTTTTGGCGCCGTTGCCGAGGAGGTAAGTTCTTGTATAAATTATAGTAGTTATTTTATTTTCTGTTTTCACTTTTTTTGTATATAACTTTGTTTCTTTTCTCTTGTTTCTTCTTCTTTTGTTTTCTTTTTCCTTTTATTCTATTCCTACATGTGCATGAGAGTGTGGTCACGTACATTTAGTGGTAGACTTTGTAGGGTATCCTCATCATTTTCAGAAAATATGGCCGAAGAAGATAATCAATCACTTCATAATGAGAATAATGAGAATAACCGTGCTAGAACACTTAGAGACCACATGAATCCCACAAGAACAAGTGCACCATCATGCATAGTTTTTCCTCCTAATGCATCTCATTTTAATTTTAAACCAGGTATTATTCAACTTTTATCTTCTTTTTATGGCTTAGAATTGGAAAATGCATACTTGCATTTAAGGGAATTTAAGGAGGTCTGCAACACATATAATAATTTAAATTATAGCATGAACACCATCACATTAAATCTTTTTCCTTTTTCATTAAAAGATAAATCTAAAACATGGCTACAAAATTTGAGACCAGGATCCATTCGTGCTTGGGATGAAATGCAACAACATTTTTTAAAGAAGTTTTTCCCATCTCATAAAACAAACTCTTTCAAAAGACAAATCACCACTTTCACTCAAAAACTAGGAGAAACATTTTACCAATGTTGGGATAGGTATCAAGACTTGCTTAATACTTGCCCTCATCATGGTTTTGAAACATGGAGATTGGTTTCACATTTTTATGAAGGGTTAAAACCTAGAGATAGGCAAATGGTTGAATTGATGTGCAATGGAACTTTTGAAGATAAAGACCCTGATGAAGCAATGGAGTACTTAGACTTGTTAGCTGAAAATGCTCAAAATTGGGACACCGCGGGTACTTATGAGGCACCGAGTAAAACTCAACCTCATACATCTAGTGGAGGTATGTACAACCTTAGGGAAGATCATGACCTTCAAGCCAAGTTTGCATCTTTAGCTAGAAAAGTCGAGGCACTAGAATTAAAAAAGAGTGGTCAATTAAAATCTGTTGAAAACATTGTGTGTCAAATCTGTGAAACAAATAAACACTCAACCAATAACTGTCCATCCTTGCCTTCTTTTAAGGAATGTCTCCATGAACAAGCTCATGCTTTAAACAGTTTTGAAAGGCCTAATCATAACCCATATTTGCAAACATACAATCCTGGTTCGAGAAATGACCTAAATTTTAGTTGGAAGAGTGACAATGCACAAACTTCACCACCACAGTTTCAAGCACACCATAATTTCCAAAATTCCCATGGATATGCATCTTTTTATGCTCCACCTCCTACAAGAAATTTTGAGGAAACTTTGTATGCATTCATTGAAAAGCAAGAGACAATCAACACTCAACTTGCTCAAAGCATAACAGATTTTAAAGATACTCTTGCAAAATTCACATCTGCTCTCAGTTTTCAAGAGAAAGGTAAGTTTCCATCTCAACCATAGCAAAATCCCAAGGGGCAATACAATGCAAATGCAAGTAGTCCTGGAAGTCAACACATGGATCAAGTCAAATCAGTCACCACTCTTTATAATGGTAAGGTTATTCACAAACCAATTCTTGAACCTTGTGAGAAAGATGATGAGTCAATCTCTAAGGGTAAGGAAGGGGTTGAATCTGAACATTGCAAAGAAAAGACTGATTCCCCTCCAACACTTCTATTTTCTCATGCCATGACCAATCAAGAAGAAATCAAGGATGAAAAAGGCATCGAAAATATTGATACGGATCTTTTATCAAAAGTGACAACAGATTCGACACCCGACATCACACCAATCGATGATTACTTTCCTGATGAATCTCTACTTTCTCTTAGTTCAATGCCTTGGTTTGCTAAAAATATCTATTTTCTTGCTTCAGGATTTTCACCGGCTCACTAGAGTACCGAAGACAAAAGAAAATTTTTGAGCAACGTGCAAATTTTTTATTGGGATGACCCTTACTTATTCAATTATTGTCCTGATCAAATATTTCAAAAATGCATTCTTGACAATGAGGTAAGTAATTTCATTAAATTTTGTCACTCTAAGGCACGTGGGGATCATTTCTCGTCAAAAAAGAGGACTGTAGAAATCTTACAAAGTGGATTTTACTGGCCCACCATATTCAAGGAGTCACAAACATTCCGCAAAAACTGTGAAAATTGTCAAAAGGTGGGAGTTATTTCAAAACACAGAGAGTCTTTAAATAATCTTCTATTGACTCTTAAGTCTCATCATAGTCGAGATAAGTATCGTGCAATTCATGATTTATGGCCACTATTTCATAAAGAACATGATCGACTTAGTCTTGGGAATCTGACTAAAAAAGACCCTGTTTGCTAATTTTTAAGAAAACTGGATGGGAAGCCTATCCCCGACCCATAGAGGGCGTTTAAGCCGTTCTTGGACGTAAAACCAAGGGAAGATGTGAGCCACAATCACAACTACCTGTACATACACATGTTTTTTCAAAAAGTAAATAAATAAATAAATAAAAAGAGAGAGAGAGAGAGTGTGAGACTGTAGCTGGCCTACATATAGGTGTTATGATTGTCTTTCTAATTTCTCATCTATAAAACCCTTTCTTCCTTCCTTTCATTTCTACTCAACCCATACATTCCACAAATACAGAAGTGTGTAGAAATGGAAAGTTCCTCAGGTCATCATATAAGAAATATTTGTGTTTTCGGTGGATCTAGTCCTGGGAAAGAAAAGGAGTTTTTAGAATCAGAAAATCATCTTGGTCAAGTGCTAGCTGAGAGAAAGATTCATTTAGTATATGGGGGAGGCAGTCTTGGGTTAATGGGAGGTGTGTCAATAGCTGTATTTTTAGGAGGTAGTCAAGTTTTGGGGGTCGTCCCCGAAGCTTTAGCACAAGGAGACATCATTGGAAAAACAATTGGAGAGGAACTTCTGGTCTCCACAATGTCGGCTCGAATGAATGCAATGTTTAACCATGCTGATGCTTTCATTGCTTTACCAGGTGGTCTAGGCACATTGGAAGAGATCTTTCATATTTTCTCTTGGGCTCAATTGCACATTCACCATAAACCCATAGGTTTGTTAAATGTTAATGGTTATTATGATAAGTTGTCTTTTCTTGATCATGCTGTGGAACAGGAATTTCTAACATCTTCTGCACAACAAATCATAATCTCTGCTACTACTGCTGAACAATTGATTGACCAACTACAATCCTTCATTCCTGTGATTGATCCTTCCATGAGTCGTATAAATTGGTCATCTAAGGGAAGCCGTAAAAAGCTTAGATTGGATTTGAGCCTTCATTTGTGAATTTTTGTGTCTTTTGGTTTTATTATTATGTTTTGTTATTTCTTATTTTTGTTTCAGTGTGTTTTAGGTTTGTTAGTGTTTGTTATTTCAGGTGATATCTTCTATACTCTATCTTTCTACCTTTAAACATTGAGGACAATGTCTCGTTTTGGTTGGGGGGAGAGGGTAGTAGTTGATAAAAAAAGAAATTGTTTTTCATTTCATAAAGCATGTGCATTATTGTTGTTACTAGGATGGCAAAGTAAAGGAGCTCTTTTGTTAAAGTGACTCTTGAGACGCATCTTAGTAACCATTCTTAACAAGGTCTATTATAATACTTCTTGAAATATTCAGGTTTACAAACTCTCGCATTGTTATCACTTAATTCTGCTCATATACTTATTTAACATGTATTCTTAAACCTTAATTTACACACATATACTTTAACATATGATTGTGGGTTGCATATTGGATTATTACATTATTTATGTTCTTTTGTTAAAGGTAACAACTAAGGGAAAGGGATTGTATATAATTAAGAAAAAAAAACATGAAAAAAAAATGAAAAAAAAAAAGAAAAAAAGAAAAAAATGATGATAATAAAAATGTAGATAAGTTTGGTTTCGTAGCCTCCCTAACCTAAGCAATTAAGCCCGAAAGGGTGTTTTAACACCTAATACCCTAAAGTCAACTGACTTGGGAGCTATTGGCCCAACGCTTGTTACATGGATTGAGGAGAAAAGCTTAAGGGAATCAAACATTGCACTATCTACATATCGGTATCTGCGACCCGAGTTACTAAGCTCGTAGGGGTGTCTTAACACCTAATGCCCTAAGACCAACTGGTCTGGGAGTCATTAGCTAAAAGCTTGTTACATGGGTTAAAGATGCATGTTGTTTTTAAATTATATGTATATATATCTAAAAAAAAAAGAGAAAAAAAAAAGACAAAAATAATAATCCCAACCCAAGGAAGTTAACCTTAAACATTAGAACAAAAATTTTGTTTTCTTCCAAGAAAAGCCCCATAATTATGTGTTGATACATTGAGCATAAAAGAAAGGTTTATTAATATCTTGTTAAGAGGTATTGAGCAGATATATAAATTTAATGAGAGTTTGTTTATCTAGATAGATTAATGGAAGTTAAATGATGAATACCTTGCTTTGTGGAATTTGCAATTTTTATTTCTGTTTAACGCGTTGATTACTAGGGACTAGTAATAAGCTGGTTGGGGGGAGTGATTATTACTTAAAAGAGCATTTTTATCATGGTTTTATATCATCATTTTGCATTTGAAGTATCAATAACTCCTTAACTAAAGGATGTTTTATAATGATATATCTAATAATATAAGATACCTTTAATTTATGGTAAATGTTCATTTTAAATGCAGGCCTATCACATAAATGAAAGGATTGATTGATGACTTTAAGAACTTAAATTGCAAGGATAAAGAGATGGCCAAACGTAGAAAAGAGATGTCGGTGCAATCCAAACCGGAACACTGTTCGGTAATTAGGTCATATCTGGAGTTATATATCTTAGATTTAGGTCTAATTTATATGGATGGAAAGGTAAGACATAGGCCTACAACTTTCATATGGAGCCCAATTTATATGGATGGATCTCAGATTTAGGTCCAATTTATATGGATGGAAAGGTAAGACATAGGTCTACAACTTTCATATGGAGCCCAAGATCTAAAAAGGCCATTTTCAAGTCCAAATTGTAGCAACAACAAAGAAGCCCAAATCTATCTTCCAGCCCGAGCACTGTTCTGTATTTTGGCTATATATGGAGTTCTAGAAGTCCAAATGAGCTGAATGTTTTAAACAAGATAGCTGAGACAATTGCCTACAACTTTCATGTTTGCAAGTTGTTCTAATTTTGACGTTATCAATGACATTTTGGGCAGACAAGAGAAGATAAGGATTGTCACCAAGTCAAGAGGTGGCCACCCACTCATCAATTAGTCATCAAATCAATAGGTCCCAATTTTGGCCTATAAAAGGAGGCATTTGCCATGCATTTAGGCATCTTGGTATTCAGATCAAGATCATGCTCTTGCGTTCTTTCTTTGTATTTTTTGTAATG
>NW_011507991.1:0-912 GCF_000495115.2 Populus euphratica | reverse complement strand
AATCTATAAAATGAATTAGATAATTGCAAATACCCAATACCATACATACATAACAATTAAAAAATATAAAAAAAATACAAAACAATATATAATTATCACAAAAATTATATAACCTCGTTCTGAATCCTTAAACATGGTTAAGTTGAGCTTGTGATACTGTAATATTTATTATTTTTTGAAGTATTTTTTTATTTAAAAATATATTAAGATAATGTTTAACTTATAATAAATTTCATGGTTATATATATTATCTAAATATATTTAAATAAAAAAATATTTTAAAAAATAATAAATATTACAGTATCACATGCCCAGGTGATATAATTTTTATTTTATTTTATTTTATTTTTTATCTCTCTACCCTGCAATCCATATATATATATATATATATAAACTATTAGGTTTAACATTTTATAATCCTCTCCTCATGAAAAGAAATGCACTCATAGAATGAACTAATTTCTCGAAGTATGAAGAGTAAAAAATCAATAGGATTTAAAATATATTCATGATCTAAAATATCTTATCAATTATTAAAAATAATATCATAATTTTTTATTATTATCATAAATTTGAAATTCTTTTTTTAATGACTCTCCCATGTTTATTATTCATAATAAGAATTATCCAAACTTAAAAAAAATTAAAAAATATATTATGAATAAAAAATAGATTTTGAATAAAAAAACTAAAATGATAAAGATAAAATGAAAGTTATAAAACCTATTTAATCTAAACATAATTAAATAAGTTAATTTGGCTTAATAAAATTAATTTTATTTTGATTTTTTTGAATCAAATAAAAATTTGATTTTCTTGATCGGGTTCTATCTCATGTTAATTCTCTTCTAATTTTATAAAAATTTAAATAATTTATTAAATCAAACCAGATTTAATAATTACTGTGTACCA
>NW_011507985.1:0-913 GCF_000495115.2 Populus euphratica | reverse complement strand
GTCGCATATTAATGACTTTATTATTCATCAATTGTATACTTGTGATAGATATATCGTCATAGAGTAGAGTCATAAAAGGAGAATAGTTAATAATAAAATCACTTCATACGTTACATAATTATATTTAAAATATTTATAAATCCTTTACCTATGGCAAATGTACATATATTAGGCAGTATTATAGGGTGAGATTAATAATAATAAAATCATTTAATATGTTATATTATTGTATTTAAATAATTTTTAATATTTATTTTTCTTTTAATTTTTTCATGTATTAATAATTTTATTATTTATCAATCCTACTTTTGTCAGATATGTCATCACTAAATAGTGTGACAGGATGAAATTAAAATACATGCAATAAAATATTTTTAAGATATTATTTTGTTTTCATATTTTTAAGACTTTTTTTCCTAGTGAATTTGGACTTGTTGATTAGAGGGTGCCCTTAACAATACCCTCTTGAGCTACTCTTTAAGGTATCTAATCAGTCATTCTCAAAAAGCATTATCACTTATAATGACAACATTGTTTTTAGAATTATAAGTGCAAATATTTTGTGAAATCTTAGCATTAATTTTAACTATAAATATTTATTTGATAATTAATTTGAATTTTCTATGAATGTGTGGATTTATTCTTGTGTTCTTGTTTTTAGAACATTTTTTTTTATGATGCAAGCTAATTTAGCCTTTATCAGTGTGATCTCGTATAAACAATGGCGACTTTATAGCCCATTTCAATATCTATTTCGAAAAGACATGTTTATAATTTTTTCACCACACTCTTGTATTCAACACCAACATCTCAAAAGTCATGATTAGGCCTTGTTACTAGGCTAAAGTCCTAAATTACTATCTTAGATCTTAATATTTTATATTAAAAAATTACCCTAAGCATCCCATAGTTT
>NW_011507986.1:0-913 GCF_000495115.2 Populus euphratica | reverse complement strand
TTGATTAAAGAGTTGACGGAGACTACTATTTTTTCTAAGATAAATTTAAGATCTTGATACCACCATATCAGAATGGGGCCCTAAGAAGTATTTAAAACTACATTTTGAACTTATAATGGTCATTGTGAGTTTTTGATTATACCTTTTGAGTTATTTAATGCACATGCAACATTCCAACGTCTAATAAATAATGTATTCAAACCATATGCTGGGAGGTTCGTATTGATGTTCTTTGATAATATTACGATATATCGTAAGTTAATGAAGGAATATTTAGAGCTTTATGGACTGGTGGTAAAGGAAAGCAAGTGTGTTTTGATAGCTACCAAATGACATACCTAGGGCATATAATCATTAAAGAAAGTGTCTAAAGTCCCATAAAAAATCCAAAAACTAAAGGAATGGCCTTTACCAAAAAATATTAAGTAGCTAAAAGGATTCCTAGGGCTTACAAACTATTACAAAAAGGTTTGTGAAGAGATATGACACCATTTGCAAACCACCAATATAGTTACTAAATGAGAAAACATTTAACTGGAATGAGGAAGCAATAAAGGTCTTCAAACTCTTGAAAAAAACTATGACCAAGCCTTCTATATTGGCACAATCTAACCTCAATAAGCCTTTCATTATAGAGATTGATACCTCAAGAACTAGTTTTGATGTTATTCTAATGCAGGAGGGCTACCCTATTGTTTTATCAGCAGGTCTCTAAGACCATGACAACAAGTGCTATATACCTATAAGAGGAAGATGATGGCCATGCTACATCTAATGGCTAAATGGAAATAACATCATTAAGGAATGCACTTTATAATTAGAATTGATCAAGTTAGCTTTAAATACATCCTAAAACATAAGGTAACTTTTTCCTCTCAGCACCTTTAGTTAGCTAAGTTATTAGGATCATAAA
>NW_011507983.1:0-914 GCF_000495115.2 Populus euphratica | reverse complement strand
TGTTTTCAGCATTAATATATCAAGATTATCTAAAAAAGATATCAATTAAAAACACTTAATGTAACTATTTTACCCAACATTGCTTTAATCATGTTTTAACTTTAAAGTTATGATTGTGTCTTTACTTAACAAGTGTAAGTCCATTTCATGAAACAATTATTCTTTCTTCTTTATGTAAGCATGCGATAACGTATGAGAGATACATGATAATTATAAGATTATTAATAAAAGCTAAAACACCAATGAAACCCTGTTGTAACACCACCCTGTTGTAGCACCTAAGTGAAAACAATATTCACTGAAATAATGTTTTTGTGGTTTTGCGATTTCCACCAAAAAGAAAATTAACACTAATTATTAGAGATATTAAAATCTCTTTATACATCTATTAGTCATTATTAAATTAATTACGACTAAGTATTTTTTAAAAAAAATATATAAAAACAACCAAAATACTTTTAAAAGCAATAAAAAAAAACATGAAGGGGAATTTTTTTTTCACAATATTTTTTTTTATTATTATCAAGTTAGATGAGAGAATTTAATTTTTAATTAAATATATAAAATAATAAAAAATAAAATAATACTGCAACAATCAAAACATTTTTAAAAGCAAAACAAAATTAAAATCGGTATCAAAGAGGCTTTTTCATCTTTGTGCAATGTTTTTTTTTTATTATTATTATCAAATTATTTTAGGGGCAATTTGATATTTGATTGTATGTTAAAAAATAGCACATAGGCATGTGGCGCATTTACTAGAGTATGATTGACGACTGTATAATTCTAGCAACACGTACAACGCCTATCAAATTAAAAAATATTCTTATATTATGTTGTTGGAAGAATTATTACGTCATTTTTTTATTGGTATGGTGTGTGTCAGAGCAACGGTAGGATGGTTTGTTATTGGT
>NW_011507982.1:0-915 GCF_000495115.2 Populus euphratica | reverse complement strand
CATTATTAAAATATTCTTACGACAAGGTTTTCTTGAAAATGTGAGGAAACATGAAGGGGGGAATATATATATATATTTTTTTGGCAGAAACCCTACAACATAGAATAAATACGAAAGCATCATGTTTAATGAGTCTAAATTAAAATGTATCAGTTGCACACTACTATAAAATTAGCAAATATAAATGAAAATACTGGTAAGAGTTTATTTATCAGTATAAGTATATTATGATGACATTTACTAATTAAATTTTTCATTGCTAAATCTATTAGTAAATATTAACAAGAATATTCTTATGGTGTATATTAAAAAAATTACAATGAAAAAAAAACTAAATAATTTAATGAAATATAAATTTTACTGATGACAATATGGAGAGTATTACAATGAGATTTAAGAAGATAAATTATTTTTTAAAACCTCAATTTTTTTTGTTATCGGTGAACTCATATTCCAGAAAGTAAGAATAAAATTACATTAAATGTCATTGATATTGTTAACTCATCAACATAATAAATCTGTTAATATATTACAGAGAGTTAAAAAAAAATTAATATAAATGTCATTGTAATTGTTAACTTATCGATAAAATTACATAATGATCATTTGTTGGTAATATGCTCAATTATATAAATAAAATTATCGACAAAATAAAACGAGTAATTTATTTTTGGCATACATGTTCTGCCTATACAGTTACTATTAAATTTATTAACAACATACTCACCAACATATCAGAAATTGTCGACAAGCATTTTTCTATTGGACGTTTTTGTTCATGATCTTATCAGTAAAACAATCACATATAAAATGTTGTGTTGTATATGATAATTTTTTCAATATCCTAATCATATCCAGACATCCTAATTTGGAAAAAAAACAAATTACTATTATATCAGATTACCTGTATTCCAG
>NW_011507981.1:0-916 GCF_000495115.2 Populus euphratica | reverse complement strand
ATCTGAAACTAATATATAAATACTTGACAAATGATACGTACACTAAACTAACTCACATTAAATCATACGAGAGATCATATATATCCATAAAAATATTTACGTGATAATTGTGTTAAGTAATTCTTAAATTTGACATCACTAAATTATTTTATGTAAAAAATATTAAATAATACATAAATATTACATAAACTATATGAATGTATTTGGATGATCAAGAGATGATTATCACCCTGGATAAATTAACAAAAATATTTCATGTATTCTCAAATAATATTGATTATAAAATTCTTGGGCAACATAAAGTTTCAAATCTTGTTCAAATAATCAATGACTATAATGTTAAAAACAAACATGATAATAAAGAAAACAAACTCAATGTTATAATGTTATCAAAATATTCTTGATAAAAAAATAATAACTATACTTAGAAGCTGCTTGGTAAAAGGTTAAATCAAATCATTTATGACTTTTCTAATATTTAAAAATCATAATATATTACTAGCGGAGCACTTGATATTTGATCTTCAAATATAGATAAATCAATTGTTAAATTAATAATAAATTAAAATTTTCAATTTATTTAATCCTAGTTTATTTAGAATTATAATTTATATTTCAGTAAACTTATTAGAAATCTAATTACTCACACATATTAAAAACTATTGATAAAAAATTAAACTGAAACCATTAATTTGTGACTTGATTGTGAATAAATTTTACAGATTAATAACCGGAATGTAATTAATATAAATGATTACAATTCTTAGATATAGAAAAATCAAGTAAAGATTTAATTGAATAAATTTTTTAAAAATATTCTGAAATAGTAATAAATGTGCTATTTTTTAGAGGGCAGAGTGATATTTTATCATTTATAAGGTTATTAAGTTTTCCTTCTAAATGAAATGTTATGCCT
>NW_011508174.1:0-835 GCF_000495115.2 Populus euphratica | reverse complement strand
TCTACCTTCAGATCAGATTTTCTAGTCTATTTGGGACTTCTGAATGGTGACAAATCTGATTCTAGCATATTTAGGATAGTAATTTTCGGATTTTTATATTATTATTATTTTCTTCATAGTCTTTGGGTTATTATTACTTATTTGGGTCAATTGTAAGTGGGCTACATATAAGTCCACCTAAGGGGGGTTCATTAGGGTTTCTTTTAAGTCTAGAATCACTATAAATAGAGGCATAACCAAACATGTAGAGGAAGACTATTCAGATAAATAATAAAAATATAAAAATCCGAAAATTACTATCCTAAATATGCTAGAATCAGATTTGTCACCATTAAGAAGTCCCAAATAGACTAGAAAATCTGATTTGAAGGTAGAATGTATTCTAAAGTCTTCTTTCCTTTTGTAGCTCGGATGAATGAAGGTAGAATGTATAGACTAGGAAATCTGATCTGAAGGTAGAATATATTCTAAAGTCTTCTTTCCTTTTGTAGCTCGGATGAATAAGGAATCCTTGTAAGAAAAGGATTCGGAAATAATTATGAATCCTTGCCACTTGGAAACTATGTTGCAGCCCATTAAATATATCCCTGTAGAATTAGTATATTTCCAAAATAAGCTGCCACATCCCTTTAGGAAAAGAATCCTAGCCAAATAGGAAGTCCACAAGTCAAAAGGAAGTAAATAACAAAATCTGTACAGCCTCTGGTGACCCGTATTGAGATACCTTCCCGAACTCCGATTGACCTGAAATTTTAACCCATGGCAATACAATAGGTCAGGAGACTCCACGTAACATTTCAGCTTGATTCAACGGTCGGATTGAGAATTATGACTA
>NW_011507980.1:0-917 GCF_000495115.2 Populus euphratica | reverse complement strand
TGAATAAAATTTTTATATTTCCTTAATTAAAAAACATACAAAAATATCAAAACATACACACATTCACAGACATCGTTTTACTATATAAAAAATTACTTTGGAATCCGGTACACCACCTTGCGTGGGTTTTAAAGCAACCGTTACCTGCTCCAGATGCCAATGTGATAAAAACTCTTCAAGGCTGACTTGCCTCCCCAGCCAACAGCGAAAGGCAAGGTGATAAAAATGCAACCAATTAGAGCTTGCCACTAAACCCCCTTATGCCAGCTCCAATGACAATTTTATTTTATTTTAAAGAAAGAGAGAGAACAAAAATACAATTAGGTAGCACAAGCAACGGAGCTTCGGACGGCTTTGATTTAAAGCTTTGATTATAGAAATGGAAGACACGGCAAAACCTGCACAACATAGCCCATGAAAGAAAATGATTGGCATCCCATGTGGCAGAGAGATGTTGGCCCTTGCTTGAATTACGGGCTGGTTGTCCACGTTTCTGTGCAGGTCCCACGTCCAGCTAGCAGTATATCTTATTTTACACTTCCCGTTCCCATCATAATAGTGTAAATTTATTATTGTAATCACTAATCAGCATGATGGGGTCAACTGAACATGGGTCTTACATTGTTTGTCATAATTTTTTTTTTTTTAAAAAATAACATGGTTTTGGACAAAATTTTGTTTCTAAATATTCATTAAAATTAACTTAATCGGGTCTATATCTAGCTGGATTAATTGAATAGCAGGTTAATCCATTAAATTGATATTTAAAATAATTTGAAATAAAACTTATTCTATGTTAGTTTTTTGAATTGAGCGGTTTGACAACTATGCATTTAGAAGAATATAACCAAAAAATGATACACACGCATCCTTTTCAATTCTTTTTATATAGTTAGTTTTTGTCTTATATGCATTGA
>NW_011507979.1:0-917 GCF_000495115.2 Populus euphratica | reverse complement strand
ACTATTTAAATAATAACATTCCAGACCTTTAATATTTCAAAAACTTAATTGTGATACAAAGATTTATTTTTTTTATTTTTCTTGGTTAATATCAATTTTAGCTAAATAATATTGATTTTGTTTTATTTAATGATGAAAGTTTCACTTAGGTGTTTTTTACCCTTCCATTACCTCACACGGTTGATTTGAGCTTGAAAAGTTTTTTTTTTCAAGTTAATTTTGAATTTTTAGACTATTTTTTGGCCATTAATAAGTTTGGTAAAGTGAACTTTGTGTCTTTTATGTATTTTGATAAAAAAATAAAAAATAAATTGAAAATCAGGTTTTTTGCTAAAAACCAATAACTAGAATTTCTAACAACCATCAGGTTGCCTAAAATTGAGCGAACACATGAAGTATCACTTGTTTTCTTTTTTTTTTCTAAAAAATAAAAAATGAATAATAGATTATTCGTCCATTAAAAAAAAACTATTTTAAACACATGGACCTGAGCTAAAAGGCTCGGCTCATGAGACTCAATTTTTTGAAAACTAAACATGTTAAGCCATCTAGGCTAGGCACAAGCATTTGGGCTTTCTTGTGTCTATTTATTTATTTATTATTTTATATTTTCCTTCCAAATTAATCTTTTAAGGTTGGGCTTTTTAATTTTTTTATTGCTTGCTTCTTTCTTTTTTTTTGTACAATTTTAATCAGATTTTAGCAAGTTTTAATGATGTTTTCTAATAAAATATCATTTTAATTTTACTTAGTTTACTATTGAAATTTCAATTTTTTCCTTGTGTTATGTGACATTCTTTTTATATGGCTTTACTTATTTTCTTTAAAATTTTATTCAATCTCTTTTCTATGCATGTATTTTTATTTAATTATTATTTTATCAAATAAAACATTGGTTCTAGAAACCCATGTTTTAA
>NW_011507978.1:0-917 GCF_000495115.2 Populus euphratica | reverse complement strand
ATCACATAATACTGTGAAATGCTACTATGTTTCTAATATGTTTTTTTTCTTTTTTTTTGTTATTTTATCTAAAATTGTCTTTGTTGATTCTATTTTTTTAAATATTGAGCATATTGAGAATTTAGTTTTATAATTTTTTTCTTTAAAATATTGTGAATTGTGACAATGTTTTCCCATATAATTTTTTTCAAAATCATCTTTGTTATTTTTTTTTAATATTGAGTTGATTAAGAATTATAATTACAATAAAACTAAATTATATGGAAAAAGCGTTGTAGTTTTTCTCACAAAACAATATGAATTGCTATAATATTTGTCTAAATGGTTTTTTTATGATTTTTTCTAAAACAATTGTCGATTTTATTAGAGAAAATATTGTAGTTTTCCTCCCAAAACATTGTCAATTACCACAATGTTTTTCTCATGGATTTTTTCCTTCTAAAATTATATTTATTGATTTTTTTTAATATTAAATTAGTAGAGAATTTAGTTTTATAATTCTTTTTATTTTTTATTGACATATAGCTAAAGCACTATATATTTCCTTACAAAATATTATGGATTACTATAAATTATTTTGTTCAGTTTTTAAGTTTTTTATCACCAACATAATTATTTTTTTATTATAAAATATTAATTCTATTATATTTTTAATTTTTATTATTTATCTAGTATTATAATTATATCAAATATATTTAATTTATAAACTCGCGGTTACATGCTTGTATGTCATCTCCTACGAAATGAAAAGGTGTGGTACTTTATTTTTTTAGTTCTTGAAAGTCATCAAAATTATTTATCATAGTGCACGATTGCTGATATTATTTCCCCCTAAATCGTTCCTTTTTTTTCTTTACCAGCACGTTATTAATATAATACAAACAGAAATCAAAATATTAAATAAATATGACCAAGAT
>NW_011500678.1:102772-103623 GCF_000495115.2 Populus euphratica | reverse complement strand
AAGGAAAGGATCTAACCAACCGGGTTGTGGCTCAGTGATTGTTGGGGCAGCTCTCCTTCCTTCGAACTTAGGTTCGAGTCCTAGTAGGAGTGGGACTAGAGGGTTGTTCCCTTCGTGTCTCTACTGGGTCCTCTCTGTGCGGTATGCCTGTCACCCCCGTAGTGTCTTACCTGCTCACTAAGTTTGCAGGATGTTCAGTGGGTCGTGGGATTAGTCGTGATGCACGCAAGCTGACCAGGACACCCACGTTAAAAAAAAAGGGTAGACGCAATATTAAATGGGCCAGAAAGATATTATCATCTGAAAATAATACATAAAGATTAGAGGGTTCGTTTTTTACAATCAAGACTAGGGCTTTAAGTTTATAGGCCTTTGTAAAGTGTAGCAGCTCTGTCCTGTGTAGCTCAACCATGGCAGACAGCAACGAGCAAGGCAAAGGGAAAGAGCAAGAGCAATATGGTGTCCTGCTTTACTACAAATACACAGAAATCCCTGATCTCAACTCCCTCCTCTCCTTCTACCATTCCAACTGCACTTCCTTCTCCCTCCTTGGCTTGTCCGCCTCTCTCTCCATGGAATTAATGTCACTCTAATACGCCAAAGTCAATAACCCCAATGACACGACTAAAAGATTGATGTCTTCTCCCAAGTGTAGGAGTGTCGAAGTAATAAATAACCCGGCAAGACCGGGGTCGAACCACAGGGAGGTTAATTGTACAAATTATAAACAACAATTATAAAACAACAATAACAACAACAACAATAGTAATAATAATAATAACAATAACAATAATAATAATAATAATAATAATAATAATAATAATAATAATAATAATAATAATAATAATAAT
>NW_011500678.1:98213-102725 GCF_000495115.2 Populus euphratica | reverse complement strand
TTAATTTTTTTAATAATAAATAAATATAAAAAAATTTAAAAAATTATTTTTTAAAAAAAAACATGTCCTTTATAACCACGTACAAATAAAAAGCCCTTTGATTGAAACAACAAAATTCAGGAGAGGATCTAATCTCCAGCACTAGACATTATAAAGAAGGGCTGGACGCAATATTAAATGGGCCAGAAAGATCTTATCATCTGAAAATAATAAATAAAGATTAGAGGGTTCGTTTTTTGCAATCAAGACTAGGGCTTTAAGTTTATAGGCCTTTGTAAAGTGTAGCAGCTCTGTCCTGTGTAGCTCAACCATGGCAGACAGCAACGAGCAAGGCAAAGGGAAAGAGCAAGAGCAATATGGTGTCCTGCTTTACTACAAATACACAGAAATCCCTGATCTCAACTCCCTCCTCTCCTTCTACAATTCCAACTGCACTTCCCTCTCCCTCCTTGGCCGTGTCCGCCTCTCTCTCCATGGAGTCAATGTCACTGTAATGCGCCCAACTCAATAACCCCAACTTTTTGCATTTTAAATCTCAAAAGTTTGAATCATTTTGGTTATTAAAATTC
The DNA here is from genome assembly GCF_000495115.2 of Populus euphratica. NCBI lineage: Eukaryota > Viridiplantae > Streptophyta > Magnoliopsida > Malpighiales > Salicaceae > Populus > Populus euphratica. The sequence continues at coordinate 102,156 of NW_011500678.1, read as the reverse complement.
CGGGTTTCCTTTGTTTTCTTCAGTCATATCACAATCTCATTGAAAAGCTTGAAACCTTTTGCTGTTTGGGATTTAGTTATTTGAGTCCAAAAATTGGAAAGTTTGGAACTTTTTGCTTATAGAATATTGGGTTTCTTTTGTTTTCTTCATTGGTTTAAGTTGGTGGCAAGTTATCTTCATTTGAGAAGCATATTGAAGCTGTGAAAGCTGTTAGTTTATTTGAAGGGAATGATTTCAAGCTTGCTTCTTGTCATTTTCCATTGAATGACAAGGTTGCTCATGAATGTGGCTTCACTTCTCTTTCCATTCGCATTGTCAAGGTACGATGAATCTTTGTTCTATCAAACTTTGGTTTCTATTAGTATCATTGTTTTGAGCTATTTGGTATAGTATAAGTTCTCTTTTGATTTGCGTTTGCTTGCTAGGTCTAACATTTTGACTCCGTTGTATATTTTTCGATTCAAACTAATGGATATACGGAGAATTAAATTAAAAACATGTTTGATTAAAGAAATTGAGATAAAAATTTATATAAAATAATTATGTTTTTAAAATAATTTTGAAATAAATTGAAGTAGTTTTAAACAAAAAATATAGGGTGTTTATATATATATATATATATGCACTAAATTGAACAAAAAAAAAATAATAAGTTTTAATTTAACAAGGAAAACCAAATCCTAATTTAACTAATAAATGCTAATATTCCTAAATAACATAATTTAGAATAATTTTAAAGCATTAAAATTTAATAAATAAATATCAATTTTCACAGTAGCCCTTCATCCCCATCATCTATCCTCTTTCTCCTTTTACCTTTTAAACTGTGATCATCCATTTAACCTCTTCTTCTTTTTTTCCCTTCTTTTCATGGAATATATGTCAGAGGGAAGTGTGGGTGGCTCAGATGATGATCAAGAGATTCATGACTGGCGAGGATGACAATGAATTCCTTGACACTCAAGATTTTCTGTCATCAAATTCATTTAGAAGTGCTGAATCTGAAAACCATATGATAAAATACCATATGATAAAGGGCCTCCTGATATTGAAGATGGCATGGATTCCTGCATTAAATATGTTGGATGTAGCTATCCTTGAAATTGCCTGACACGGTCGAAAAAGAGGAGGGGGTTAGTCTTTGGTCGATGATTAAAGATAATATAGGGAAAGACCTCACTAGAGTTTATCTTCCAGTTCTTTTCAATGAGCCCTTCTCTTCTTTACAGAAATGTTTTGAGGATTTGGAATACTCGTGCCGAATTCTGGAAGAAAATAAGGAGATTTTGCAGTTATACGTAGCTGCAGTACTAGGGTGAACTACTATATATCAATCAAAATGCTGTTGCTGCAAGGTCTATGCACTTGACTGTGGAAGTCTGGTCCTAAAGCCTAATGGAGTCACTAAACTCTGTTTTGTTATTTCTATTCTGCACCATTTCCAGTGTTGATGGAAGTCTTTCTTCTCAGTGCCCAAGTGTACAGATTTTTAGTTTTATTGGAAGAATCTTAAACCCATCACCCTCTCACACTTTATTGTTCTTTTAATAAATTATATTTGCTTACTATCTTGGAGAAGCTTTTGCGGGGCAATAGCCTTGTGTGAACACTCAATGTGGCGGCGTTTGCAGTATCAGGATATGCTTGTACTTATGGAAGACATTGCAAGCCATTCGATCCACTTTTGGGGGAGACATATGAGACCGATTACCCGGATAAAAGCATCAGCTTTTTCTCTGAGAAGGTGTCGTTTTCAATGCCAGAAGCATCATAAAAGTGTTTCTGTACGTATCTATTGGACATAGTCATTTTCCGAAAGTAGCAAAGGCCACTGCAGCCTGAACTAACTAGGTCAAGAATTAAAGGACACTAGATGACAGAATTCACGGAAAGAGTCCAACAAAAACATTAGCTGGACTGTTTTATGTTGATTAATATTCTTCTTCCACAAAATCTCCTTCACAAACGAGAGGTTTATAATAACTTCAATAGGTCTATCTCCTATCTCAACCAAAAATGAAACAAACAAAAGCATTTTCCAAGCCTAATTTGAAAGTATTCTCGATCGTAGTTGGTTACAACTAGCCAATCCATTATAGACCAAGCAAAAATTGAACACATTCCAGTGATCATCAAAACAAAAGTTATGCTTGTTTATGTAATGCTGGTTGTTTCACTCTCCCGGATATTTTCTTATCTGGGAATTGTTAACCGTCCATAAATGTATTTGAGCTAGGTTTTCCATATAGTGTAGTAGCAACATATCTGATTGTCAGGCATTCCAAAACCTTTTAGTCTCTTCAAATCCTCTAGAACATCCTACTTTAGTTTGGCTGATCTAGAAACAGGTTAGTCATCACCAAATGATTGTTGTTTGACATTGTGAAGGCGAGGTTAGACTTTAGAGGTTTTAGGGTGACAACAATTTAAAAAGTAAATTTTGGAGTCTTTCAATTCATCGTAATCCTGTTGGCATTTTAACTCAATAGTTTAATGATGGAGAAATTTCCCAGTGGAGTAAGGGGTTTGTTTTTGACGTTTAATAGCACTTATCATTCTTTACAAGGTACCTGCTAATTTGACTTTCTCTTATATGGTGACAGCATCTATTTACATCCACATTTTAGGAAAACTATACTGTGATCACTATGGTACAATGAACATAAAAGGGAATCAGAGATACTCCTGCAAGCTAAAATTCAAAAAAACAATCAGGAATCCCTACCAGGTTTCAATCCCCTCATATCCATATTTTTAATAAAAAAATTTGCACTTAAAAATATATTATAATAATTTTTAAGAATTTTTCTATTTTTTCAAGGCAAAAATACCCAAACAAGGTGAAGACACAACACCAAACATGCACTAGGCTTGGGACTGGTACTCTAAATATATTTATGATGTTATGATTCCAGATTTATTCTTTTCCCTTGGTTGTTTAGTCAAATGTGTGCACTGACTCACAGGTTACTTGCTTTAAATGTTTTTTCATTTTCATACAACAATTTATGACATAATTTTCTTTAATGACACCAAACTTGCATATTGCAAATCATTTAACCATTAGTATGAAACTCACGATACTATCAACAATTGTGTGTTGATGTTTTAGCCGCGATTAGGATCTGCATTGCATTCTCTCATTTTATGAATAAATCATGATCAGGCATTACCACTAATAGCACGCAATATAATTTGTTTGATAGGTATTGTTGTGGACATAATGATATTAAAGATCAATGCTCATTAAAGGCTTAGCACACACAATAGAATACTTAATGTAGTTTAGCAAATTGTCTATGATTAGTACTTAAAAATGTATTTTTATTAAGGTTTTATATTATTATTTTGTACTTGAAGTATCAATAACTCATTTGCTTAAGCATGTTTTAAAATAACATATCTAAATAATATAAGATATTTTTAATTTATGGTAAATGTTCATTTTAAATGCAGGTCTATCACATAAATGAAAGGATTGATTGACGAGTTTAAAAACTGAAACTAAAAGGACAACGAGATGGCCAAATGTAAAAAAGAGATGTTGGTGCAATCCAAACCAGAACACTGTTCGGTAATTGGGTCATATCTGGAGTTATAGATCTCATATTTAGGTCTACTTTATATGAATGGAAAGGTAAAACATAGGTCTACAACTTTTATTGGAGCCTAAATTTAAAAAGGTCATTTTTAAGTTCAAATTGTAGCAACAACAAAGAAGTCTAAATCTATCCTGCAACCCAAATATTGTTTAGTGTTTGGCCCATATCTGTAGTTCTAGAAGTCCAAATAACCTCTATTTTTTTTTTCTAGAAAGCTGAGACAATTTTCTACAACTTTCATGTTTTCAAGTGGTTCCAATTCTGACGTTATTAATGATGTTTTGGGCAGACAAGAGAAGATAAGGATTGTCACCAAGTCAAGAGTTAGTCACTCACTCATC
>NW_011500678.1:96647-97174 GCF_000495115.2 Populus euphratica | reverse complement strand
GAAACATGGAGATTGGTTTCATATTTTTATAAAGGGTAACATCTAGAGATAGATAAATGGTTGAATTGATATGCAATAAAAAATTTGAAGATAAAGACCATGATGACATAATGGAGTACTTAGACTTGTTAGTTGAAAATGCTCAAAATTGAAACACCGCGGGTACTTACGAGACACCGAGTAAAACTCAAGCTCATAAATCTAGTTGAGGTATGTATAACTTTAAGGAAGATCATGACCTCCAAGCCAAGTTTGCATCTTTCGCTAGAAAAATCAAGACACTATAATTGAAAAAGAGTGGTCAATTAAAATCTATTTAAGACATTGCTTGTTAAATCTGTGAAACAAATAAATACTCAACCAATGACTTTTTAACCTTGCCTTCTTCTAAGAAATGTTTTCATGAACAAGTTCATGCTTTAAATAGTTTTCAAAGGCCCAATCACAACCCATACTCGCAAACATACAACCCTAGTTGGAGAAATCACCCAAATTTTAGTTGGAAAAGTGATAATAACAATGTACAA
>NW_011500678.1:92758-96464 GCF_000495115.2 Populus euphratica | reverse complement strand
AAACATAACAGATTTTAAAGACACTCTTGGAAAATTAACATCTGCTCTCAGTTTCCAAGAGAAAGGTAAGTTTCCATCTCAAACACAACAAAATCCCAAAGGGCAATATAATGCAAATGCAAGTAGTTCCGGAAGCCACCACCTGGATCAAGTCAAATCAGTCACTACTCTGCGCAGTGGTAAGGTTATTGAAAAACCCTCTCTTGAACCTTATGAGAAAGATGATGAGTTAATCTCTGAGGGTAAGGAAGGGGTTGAATCTGAAAATTACAAAGAAAAGACTTGAAATCTTTCTTATGCCATGAACAAATAAAGGAAAATCAATCACAACTTTGAAATTTTTAAAACTTTCAAACAGGTAAGGATCAATATACCTTTGTTGGATGCTATTAAACAAGTTTCTTCTTATGCTAAATTTTTGAAAGATTTATGCACTGTGAAGAGAAAACTGAATGTGAAAAAGAATGTCTTTTTAGCCGAATAAGTAAGTGACATTCTTCGGAATAATAATGTTTTCAAATATAAAGACCCTGGTTCTATAATTTCTTGCTTTATTAGATAACATAAAATTAAAAGAGTCTTACTTGATTTGAAGCTAGTGTGAATTTACTTCCATATTCAGTTTTTCAGAGTCTCAATCTAGGTGAGTTAAAACCAACTTCTATGACTCTTTTACTTGCCGATAGATCTATAAAAGTGCCCAGAGGAATAATTGAAGATGTGTTAGTACAAGTCGATAAATTCATTTATCCTGTGGATTTTATTGTCTTGGACACAGAACCTGTTGAAGCATGTAATTCATTTCCTGTTATTTTAGGACGTCCATTTCTTGCAACTTCTAATGCATTGATTAATTGTAGGAATGGACTGATGAAGCTATCATTTGGAAACATGACATTGGAGATGAATATTTTCAACATTTGCAAGCAACCTGGAGATGATAATGATTTACAAGAAGTAGATCATATTGAGGAATTAGTTTATGATCAACTTGAATCTACTTTAAGTAAAAATGAATTGGATGAAAAAAATGAATTGGATGAATCTGAAGATATGCAAATGATTTATTCTCAGGAAGAAATCATGGATGAAAAAGGCACCGAAAATGTTGATTTAGATCTTTTGTTAAGAGTGACAACAGATTCGACATATGAGATCACACCAATCGATAATTACTTTCCTGACGAATCCTTACTTTCTCTTAGTCCAATACCTTGGTATGATAAAAATATCTATTTTCTTGCTTCAGGAGATTTGCCAGCTCTTTGGAGTATCCAAGAAAAAGAAAAGTTTTTGAACGAAGTGAAGAGCTTTTATTGTGATGACCCTAACTTATTCAAATATTGTCCTGATCAAATATTTCAAAGATTCATTCCCGACAATGAGGTAAGTAGTGTCATTAAACTTTGTCATTCTGAAGCATGTGGAAGTTCATTAAACTTTGTCATTCTAAAACATGTGGGAGCTATTTCTTATTAAGTTGTTTCTCGTCAAAAAAGACAATTGCAAAAATCTTTCAAAATGGATTTTATTGGCCCACCATGTTCAAGGACACGCATGCATTCTGCAAAACTTGTGAAAATTGTCAAAAAGTTGATATTGGTCAAAAAGTTTTTCTTTATAATTCTCAACTATATTTATTCCCTGCACTCCCTAAAGAGCTAAGATTAAGATGGACCAATCCTTATGGGGCCTGTGATATTGAGAATTCAATGAATGACAATGATTTTAAGGAAAATGGACATCGTTTGAAAGCTTACTTTGATAATTTTCCTAGTGAAAATGAATCAGCTGGTTTGAATGATTTTGTAGATAAAGGTTGATTATTTTATTTTTCTCACATTGTTTTTGTGTGTTTTTTTATGACTCTTAGTTTGCTAGCCTCTTTTATCCCGGTTTTATTATTATTTTTTTCTCACATTGTTTTTGTGTTTCTTTTTTAGTGATTTTTGCTAGTTTCTTTCACCCCGGTCAAATGGCGGATAACGGTACTCCGTGACTTAAGTCGGTTCTTTCAGTTTCCCATAATTACTGATATTTGTGTATATATTTGTGCAATTCTTTGAATCTCTCTTCCAATTCTCATTTGAAAATGGACACTAATCTTGAAAAATTGAAAAAGTATTTTCCCGCTCTGCCTTAGAATACGATTACAAAAATTTACCGAGCTAGGTGTGCAACATTGAGGTTATTAATGAACCATGGAATTCTTGAAGAGATTCGTTGGTTAATTAAAGCAAAGGTTCAATTATCAGGTTAGTCTTCCACTTCTTTCATTTCACATATGTTTGGAATAGGTAAAAGCACTTTTACAAAGAAATGTCATGTAAAATGACTAAAAGTCTACCATTGCATCGATGTGCTAGATGGACTTGTAATACACAATGTCGTTCTTTAGGAATGGTATCTATAAACCGTGAAGATAAAATACAATTCATTAAGGATGGCCTGAGTAAGGAGTCTTTAGATAATCTTCTATTGACTCTTGAGACGCATCCTAGTGGAGATGTGCATCGTACAATTCATGATTTATACCACTATTCTTTCATAAACCATTTGTAAATTGTTGTTACTAAGATGACAGAGTGAGGAAGAATTTTATTGACTCTTGAGACATATCTTAGTTAATATTTTTCAATGTTTACTTGCAATATTCATAACGCGTTTAAGCCGTTCTTGGACGTAAAACCAAGAGAAGATGTGAGCCACAATCACAATTCTGATTTGAGTCTTAGTTTGTATTGGTCATCTAAGGAAAGCCGTAAAAAGCTTAGATTGGATTTGAGCCTTCATTTGTGAATTTTTGTGTCTTTTGGTTTTATTATTATGTTTTGTTATTTCTTATTTTTGTTTCAGTGTGTTTCAGGTTTTGTCAGTGTTCGTTATTTCAGGTGATATCTTTTATACTCTATCTTTCTACCTTAGAACATTGAGGACAATGTCTCGTTTTGGTTGGGGGGAGAGGGTAGTAGTTGATAAAAAAAAATTGTTTTTCATTTCATAAAGCATGTGCATAATTGTTGTTACTAGGATGGCAGAGTAAAGGAGTTCTTTTGTTAAAGTGACTCTTGAGACGCATCTTAGTAACCATTCTTAACAAGGTCTATTATAATACTTCCTGAAATATTCAGGTTTACAAACTCTCGTATTGTTACCACTTTATTCTGCTCATATACTTATTTAACATGTATTTTTTAAACCTTAATTTACACACACACACTTTAACATATGATTGTGGGTTGCATATTGGATTATTACATTATTTATGTTTTTTTGTTAAAGGTAACAACTAAAGGAAAATGATAGTATAAAATTTTAAAAAAAAACAACAGAAAAACAAAAAAAGGAGCAAAAAAAAAGAATGATGATAATAAAAATATAGATAAGTTTGGTTTCGTAGCCTCCCTAACCTAAGCAATTAAGCCCGAAGGGGTGTTTTAACACCTAATACCCTAAAGTCAACTGATATTGGCCCAACGCTTATTACATGGGTTGAGGAAAAAAACTTAAGGAAATCAAAAATTGCAATATCTACATATTAGTATCGGCAACCCAAGTTACTGAGCCTGTAGGGGTGTCTCAACACCTAATGCCCTAAGACCAACTGGTCTGGGAGTCATTAGCCGAAAGCTCGTTACATAGGTTAAAGATGCATGGTGTTTTAAGTTATATGTATATATATTAAAAAAGAGAAGAAAAAGAAGAG